>NC_041338.1:32686117-32818617 GCF_004354835.1 Perca flavescens
ATGATGTGTACTTAAGCATAGTATGGTACAGTGTTGTAAAAGTAGACTGCAATGCCCCAAAGCATTGGGCACTGCATCCTAATATAGTAGAATAAATTAGAATGTAGGAAAATCTGAGAACTTTATGTATTTTCATGATCACTGATCGTGTAAAATCTCTAATAAAATACAATAGTGACTGTCTGATTATACAAATGCCATTTGAAGCACACACATTTTATTCTATGTATCAATATACCTGCACATTTAGAATTTATACATAAAAAAAAAAAAACTAAAGGAAAACTTCAGGGACTGAGAGAAATAGCTAAATACGAATTATGTTACAGTATCTTTATACCGTCCTCGGTGTTCGTTCTCTGATTTTGAACTCTTTTGCAGGGCATTGGTGAGCTGTTTGAGAAAATCAAACAGGAGAACAAAGCAAACGGACACCTGAACGGTGACGCTGGCGTCTTCTTCACTAACCTCTACGTGACACCTGTCCTCAAAAACATCAGCCTGTACCTGGAGAAGGGCAAGATGCTGGCGGTGGCTGGATCCACTGGCTCAGGGAAGGTAGGTCAAAGAAATCCTCTCCAAGTGTCCTCGAGCAAGGCACTGAAACCCTACATGCTGACTCATCTCTGTGTCAGAGTGACATCTTAATGCCTCAGTAATAACCATGTCGTAGAATAAAGTGTGACCAGTGTGTTTTCCCTCCAGAGTTCCCTGCTCATGATGATCCTGGGAGAGTTGGTGCCATCGGAGGGTAAAATCAGACACAGCGGTCGCATCTCCTACTCGCCACAGACTTCCTGGATCATTCCCGGGACGATTCGAGACAACATCCTGTTTGGCCTGACATATGACGAGTACCGCTACACTTCCGTCATCAAAGCATGTCAGCTGGAAGAGGTACCTTTTTACTTTATTACAATCTTTCTTTTTCTTCTTTACTATTCTGCAGATGAAAAGCATTTATGTAGGTATGTTAAACCATGGTGGCTTTTTCTGCTCGTGTAAACTACACACATCATCTGCTTTTTATTCCAAATTCAACCTAAAACAAATATAACCACTTCTGTTATACGGTAGCAGAGGATTTTTTTGCTGAGAATTTCAAGGTGGTTGTCAATGTTTTATCCCTGGCAGCAATTTTTCCATAAAAACTCCTGCTGCATAATCCAACTACACAATCTAGTCAATATGGTCAGGGAGCTACAGACATTCATATTTTCCCAAAAATATGAATATAAATACTCTTTTGTTGAAAAGCACAAGTATTTGGAGCAGGCCAATGACCACATGGGTGTTCAAAACCCACAAACAAAATATGACTTAATACGCAGGTTCAATGCTGCAGTCGATATTTAGATACTTTTTAAAGGCCTTGAAAACTTGTCACTACTAGAATCCATTGTAACTGACATTAATTGAAGCCCCAGCCACACAAAAAAGGTAAAAAGGTAAAATTGTCAATGAACAGGGAATATGTTGAGTCACTATAAATCAGTGACACACAGTAGCAACATGTTTTGCTATGGAAATGTCACAAAATATTACTTTTAGTTATAACTTAGTGTTTCATCGCAGTTTTCTCTAATAAATTCATCTATGCCATCGGACCGATGCTCACTTGTCTGCCCGGAGCCTCTGTAAGGCATCAAGAAGGTTCAGGTTTCCCCAGTCCACATTTAAACCCATTATGTCCCTCACACACACAAAGACACGCATGCTAGCACATTCTCTGTCTCTTACACTGATACACACACACCACCACACACTTGCACTCTCATAAGCCTCAGTGTTGAGTGACGGTGCCCTCTGCAGAATAATGTCTCCTCTTTTGCTTTGGAAATCTTACGTTATGTCACTGGGATGAAATATGAGCTTGTTGGTTCCCAGTGACGGACGTTTACAACACAGACAAGCTGTATAGGCTAACCATCAGCTCACTGGGCTTGTTGTTGGGCCTGTGATTGTGGATGAAAAAAAAAAAAACATGACTCTTATGTTGCGTACATGAAAGAAAAGTAGGTGTTTATTATGGTGTAAAATCCCAGAAGTCATGTAATATTCTTTCTGCACCAAAAAAAATCATAATCACAATTATTTTGGTCAATATTGAAATCATGATTATTTTATTTTTATGTTATCAGTGCCTTGCTCAAGGAGGTGAACTGGCATCTCTCCAGCTACTAACCCAACTCCCTATGGGCTGAGCTACTGCCTCCCCCATTTGTGTATCCACCCCGTGATTTGGTTCCACTCAAATGTAATGGCTTTTTCCTTGGACCATGCTACACCCTTTCACCGAATTTCATGAAAACAGGGCCAGTATTGTTCTGTAACTCTGCTGACAGACAAAGAAACTGAGCCGAAAAAATTATGTCTTTGGTGGTGGAAATAAATAGGAATAAACATACACATGTACAGTACATTACAGTGATGCAATCTATTGAGTAATAAACTGTTACACATTGCAAAACTACCACAACTATTCAGAAAATGTTGATAATCACATTGTTGGAACCTATATAAACATTACGTTTATGAAATGTTTTGATTATGGTGATATTGTAAATGCACTGTATTTATATTATTTATACTGAAATCAATTGAGCAACTCATGCAGAGGGTTAGGCCATCATATTTATTTACTACCACGTACCATCTCCTGTGGCACTGACAATGTCTCAGTAGTTTTGACCAAAAAAAAAAAAAGCCTTCCATTTTGTCTTTGAGGAGAGGTGTCAGTGAAACAGAAATAACAAAAGCAGTGTGGAGAGGAGACGCACTGTGAGTTCTGCTGTATATTGTATGGAAATGACAAGAGGTGCTTTGATTGTGAGTGTTGACTGACAAACAGGAGAGACAAAACAGCCTCTGAAAAGCAGCTCACCTTTAAACAGTGTCGGGGCTGATACATTGTTGGACGGAGTCAGTCATGGCAACAAGCAATGTGAAATAATGTGCTATTTTTTCACGTCTTCCATGTATTAGACATACTGTCGCTTTATCTCTGTCACAGTTTTCGAAAGTTAAAAATATTTACAAATTATCTCAATTTTTCAAAGCATCATTCTGATTATTAATTAATATTTCTGATCAAATACATTTAAGGCGCTTTTTCAAAATTTGAGACTGAGATTCTCTGGAAAATACTGCATTTTATGTTTCCTAAAATGATCCTAAGTTAAAATATTTAACGGCAATGTTTACTACTCACTTTTGACAGCATCATTAGTTGTGGTAGTTTTAATTAATTTTTCCCAAAAATGTGTTACCAACCTGCCTCATCAATCACTTCGAGAAGTTAGAAATGACTTACGATAGAGAGAGTAGACGCAGGTAAAATCCCCAAGGCAACCTTGACAGACTGGACTGACAACTAGAGCAGATCTCTCCAGACAGAGACGAGGCGTTTAGTGGGCTGCTGACTGTAATTCCTTACTATTGTTTCCCCCTGAAGCACCAGACAGACTGCCATGGGTGGTCTTTGCACTGTAAACTCATCTTTTGCCCCAAGCCTCTAGCTGCTGGCCCGGCAGGTGCTTTTTGTTCAGTGTGAGACACACAACATGTCTTTTTTTCTATGCTGCCTTATTTTACAAGCTGTTAAACAACCTGTTAACTTGATCCCCTATGCGCTCCTGTCAAGACAGCGGAAGCTGCCGTTAAAAGGTAGGACGTTTTTAACGATGATAAACTTGTGCCGTCACTTCATCCTTATTGGTGTGGGCATCTATTTTCATTATCAATTACCACCGAACACATTAAATGACATGTGCCTGTCCCATCTGTGGTTTGTGATTTTTGTGTGGTTTCAACTTGGACAATACATTTCTGATCATATTAACATGAATTTCTACCACATTATTTTAATTAAAAGGGTTAAAGTCATGTAAAAGATGTCTTGGAGGTGTTTTAATAGGCATCATTTTACATACACAGTACTGAGAACCATAACCATGACATTTTTTTTATGGGTGCAGTTTCATAAAACTGAAACAATGTATCTTTTGTGCAGATTAGACTCAATAAGGATCAATCTAATAGATCAATTAACACTTTGACAATTAATCTGTTCAAAGTGTTTGAAAGAGCAACTGCCCATAAAGAAATAATGGTCTATTTATTTATTTAGGCATTTATTTATTTAGTTTTTACCCTCCAATTTGTCCAGAGATTGCATGGTGCCGTTTTCTGCCCCTTAAAAAAAAGATCTTCCTAGGTAATTGTTGTGCAAAACCTTACACAAGTGAGATTGTGCGTCACGCTTTAACCATTGAAGCCACAAAGCTTTAGTTTTGCTGCTCTGCATATTGCAAATATAATATCTTTATTTCAATTAAAACATTTCATCAGCTGTACATTTGCCATGTTCAGAACTTCCAATTGAAGACCATCAACTTTTATCCTAATGGTAATCATGTTGTGTTTTCATTCCAAAGTTATGTTAAATTAGTAGATAAACGTTTGAGCAGTTTGACAGTATATCTTTAAACCATTGGCCTAGTTTCCGTACCTGTAGCATTCAGCACACTGGTAGTGCGCCTTACCCATATTTTAGGCATCAAAGATATACTTGGTCAGATGTTTAGGGGTAAAATTAAATACCTTGGTCACCGTGTAGAAAAGAATTGAAGAAATAAGATATGCCGATATACAGAAGAAGAGGACGTCAGATATTTCTTAAAGATGGTTTGACTGTGGCCGGGTTGGCTCAGTGGGTAGAGCAGGCGCACGTATACTGAGAGGTTTATGCCTTGACAAAGAGGTCCAGGGTTAGAATCTGACCTGTGACAATTTCCTGTGTGTCTTCCCCCTTTCTCACATAGCTGTCCTGTAAAATTAAAGGCGGAAAAGCCCAAAAAATAAAATGATGGTTTGACTGTCCTCACTGTCAATGTTTTTTTTGCCTTTTTGTCAAGCTCTCTGGTATGTATTGTACAGTTCCTCTTGCTGTTTGTATAACAGACCCTCTGACCTCTTGTTTTCCTTTGTAGGACTTTGCCTTGCTGCCTGAGAAAGACAAGACGCACCTCGTCGAAGGAGGGGTGACCCTGAGCGGCGGTCAAAGGGCTCGCCTCGGCCTGGCCAGGTACTTCCTGTCACACCTGAATATCTGACAGCACGCCTCATTTACCCCTCTTATCCGTCAGCGCATTCCACCTCTGCTAATTGGTTATAATTACAGTCTTTCCTTTGTTCAATCTTTTGTGTTGTTTTGCAATGGACACAAATAGAACATAAATGATAACAAGCTCAGAATAAATAAATATAGCACAAAGTGAGTCGTTTTGTGGCTTTCTAGAGATCATCAATTTGTTTACTAGATTATGTGGTGTTATGCTTCAATGAGAAATAGGAGTTTTAATTCCCTTTTTGTAGGAAAGGGAGAAAATGTCAGCTGCTCCACAGTGCATGGATCAAATAGAGCTCCTCACGGAAAATAATTGACAGTAAAATACACCAGACGGCATTTATCTCACTTCTGCAACCTTTATCAGCTGCATACACATTGTGTAGTTTCACAACAGATTTTGAGCCATAAATGAAGCACTGTCATTATCATCATTACTACCACTTCCAGGGCAAGAGGTTCCATTCCTTGTAAGTCAATGAAAACATAATTGCATTTAAAAGTCTTCGGCAATGCTTCAATTTACAGTATGTTTCCAAAATTAATTATTATTATTATTAATATTATTATTATTATTATCATTATTATTATTATTATTATTATTATTATTATAAAATTAATAAAGTAATCAAGCCTCTACTGAACATAATCATAACCTGCCCACGCTGATAACCATCCCCTATCATTCTTATCTGTGCGTTTGTCTGCCTGCAAACACAATAGTTAGTGTTTTATGGTCTGACATTTTAATTGACTAGGGCTTTCTATGGCCTCAGTAGAGCTCTATTACTCCATTAAATCAATGTGTAGGTTACAACAGTCTCTCTTATTCCCATGCATTATTTATTGGTTTGGTGTCCTGGCATCAATTTGCAGCCACTCATTGGTTTCTGACTTCTGCCATTGCTGTTAACATTCACAGGAATTGATTTATTATTATATATACAGGGAGCCAACCTCTTCATTTACGCTGTTTTTTTTATAAAATTTTCCTCCCCTTCTCTGTGTCTTTCTTTGTAATTTCCCTATATTCTCGATTTCTCTGATATTAACATTTTTCCCAGTACAAACTCACGTACGTGTGTTTTCTCCCTAAGGGCTGTGTATAAAGATGCAGACCTCTACCTGCTGGATGCGCCTTTCACCCACCTGGACATCGTGACAGAGAAAGAGATCTTTGAGAAGTGTGTATCCCAACAGAGTCTTTCATTTGGAGGAGGTGGGGGTGGTTTAGCTGAAAGTTTTAGGTTGAAGGTCAAGGTTGTCTCTTGTTGTCTCAGACACACGTTGTCTCGGGTTGACTGTGGTGAGTCACGGCTGCTTGATCACACTGCATCCTTATCAGGACTTGGCAGTAGAGCCAAAGGGAATTATGTGATAAAATGTGGACTTTGGCAATCTCTTAGAGTGGAAGCACAGGCAAAACCATTTTTGTTATGTAGTAAAGTCTGACTGTAGTTATGGTAATAACACATTAGTTAGTAACTTATTCATTTTGAGTACTGGTTCACCCTTGTTTCTTATAAAAACGTCCTTTGTTTGACAGTCAGGCTTGGTATATTAAAAAAAAAAAAAGGATACAAAGGTTGATATTTTTAAATCTCCATTTTCTCTATCACTTCACAGATGTGTCTGTAAACTCATGGCATCCAAGATACGCATTGTGGTCACCAGCAAGTTGGAGCATCTCAAAAGAGCAGACAAAATCCTGCTGCTGCACAACGGAGACTGCTACTTCTACGGGACCTTCTCCGAGCTGCAGGACAAGCGCCCTGACTTCAGCTCCCTCCTCCTCGGCATGGAAGCTTACGACAACATCAACGCAGAGCGACGCAGCTCCATCCTCACGGAAACTCTTCGCAGGGTCTCCATCGATGAAACCGCTGGCTTCCGAGGCCCGGAGACAATTCGGCAGTCGTTCCGCCAGCCACCGCCTCCGCTGATCGTCTCCGGATCCCAAGGCCACCCTGGAGGTGATGGCTACCCAGAAAAACGCAAACCGTCCCTCATCCTCAACCCTCTGGCAGCTGCCCGCAAGTTCTCCTTCATCGGGAACTCCCAACAGACAAATACCCAGTCCACGACGATAGAGGACGGGGTTCGTGAACTCTCTGAGAGGAAATTCTCTGTAGTACCCGAGGACGATCAAGTAGAGGAGGTGCTCCCCAGGGGGAACTTGTACCATAATGGGTTGCAGCACCTCAACGGGCAGCGGCGCCAGTCTGTCCTGGCGTTCATCACCAACGCTCAGGGCCACGCGCGCAGAGGGCAGATGCAGATGCAATCCTCCCTCAGAAAAAAGCTGTCCATCACCCCGCAGTGTGACCTGGTGTCCGAGCTGGACATTTACGCCCGCCGCCTCCCCAAAGACAGCGTTTATGACATTAGTGAGGAGGTGGATGAAGAAGACATGGAGGTACTGTAGAGCTTTCGTAGACCTTTTTTCAAGGCATATTAAAGTACATGAGTAGACACTAGGCCTGGGCGATATGGATGAATCAAATATCATGATATTTTTGACCAAATACCTCGATATCGATACAGCAACGATATTGTAGTGTTGACTATTCAATTGAATTCAATTTTATTTATAGTATAACATTTTTGGTGCTTTCACAAAATATTTACACAATGAGATTTTTGATAATCATCAGTAATGTGGATATAATGACTAAGTGGGTAAAGGCAAATAATAGAACAGCTAGAACAGTCTGGTAAGTTCAGAAAATTACATCACTTTACTGTAATGCAGCCTTTAAAACCAGGAAAAGACAACACTTATGCCAAATTACGATATCCAAAATCTAAGACGATATCTAGTCTCATATCACGATATCAATATAATATCAATATATTGCCCAGCTCTAGTAGACACCTTTTTATGTTTAGACTTCCAGTATAATTGTTTTCTTCACCCTCATTATCATGACATGTGAACACTAACAAAATATACTTTACTTCACATTAAAGTTTGTCTGGATATATTGTCTGGTAGTCTGTATGGTAAAAGAGACACTCTGTTTCTTCATAGCAATGCTTCGCAGATGAACGTGAGAACATCTTTGAAACTACCTCATGGAGCACGTACCTACGCTACATCACCACCAACAGGAGCTTAGTCTACGTCCTTATTTTCATCGCCTTGGTCTTCATCATTGAGGTAAAGTCACAATATTACATTTTTTTTTTTTTACTTATGTGAATTTAATTTTATTCAACAATTAACAATACTGTTTTTTTTTCTTTCCACTAATAGGTTGCTGGTTCAGTCATTGGCATTTTCTTCCTTACTGAGTAAGTGTCATGTTTCATGTTCCTTGAGACACTGAGACTAAAACAGCATGTGAGACTAGCGCCTGTGTTGTTGATTCAGCACTGGAATCCTGCCCTGTCTGCATTTGCAGTATTTGCCCCCCACAGAAATACTAAATATTGTCACGAATTTTGCTTTGACAAAAGTATTCGGTGGGTTAATTAGTTTTTAAAAAACATTTAAGGCTTTTCTTTTGTAGTGTATGCTTTTGTGGTAATTCTCTCTAAGTTCTCTCCCTCTCTTTTACAAGATTAACTAACTAAACCGTACGATATTTGTTTAAATATATGAATGTTATTTATGTTAAACATCTGTTAAGTCAAGGAAATTCCCAATTGGTAATATTTCGGAGGAATCAGTGCTTTTAAATGTTGGATTCCTTATGGGTGTGCAGTTTGGAGTTTGATGTATAAAGTATCATATAGCGCATGCATATCTCAGCCATTCCACATTTTTTGGAACAGTTATGTTTAGAAATTCAAGAGCTTTAATGGTGCAAATTAATTTGTACTCCTTTCTCCTGATTAGCAGCCCGGCTAAAGTTTAGCTTGTGTTTATACACTTGTGTCTGTGTTTCATTCTCCATCCTTTGCTCTGTTCTACCAGAAAGATCTGGAAGGACAGCACCACTCCTCCATCTCCAACCTCCATCGATGAGGAGCATCACAACGCCTCGTCGCCCGCCGTCCACAGGGGAATCATTGTCACACCGACAAGCGCTTACTACATCATCTACATCTATGTGGCCACGTCGGAGAGCGTACTGGCCATGGGATTCTTTAGGGGTCTCCCGTTAGTGCACACATTACTCACTGTGTCCAAAAGACTGCATGAACAGATGCTTAGCGCTGTGCTACGAGCCCCCATGGCTGTGCTCAACACTATGAAGACAGGTGATTTTCTTTCTTAATATTTTTCAGGGCTGGGTTTTTTTTGTTTTGTTTTTTTAAACTAAAGTCAAAAGTGCAAATGTCATGACTGTTGTGGTTAGGGCTGGGTTAAAATAATCAGTTCTCCAATTAAAAATCAATCTTTGTTTTGAGTGATCTGATATCGATTAATAAAATCCCGAAATTGATCTTTTAATATATGCCGTTTCACGATTAAGTATAAGTAAAAGGACTTTAAACTAACTTTTTGTAAACATTAACCTGGTGCATTATGAGAATCTCTTTTATATCCAAGTATATTGGCATAGTAACTGAAATTTTCCTAACCTAATTGATATCGAAAATGTAATCGACTCGGGACCTTGTGAATCGGAATCGATTTAGGAAATCATTGGCGATACCCAGTCCTTGTTGTGGTACAGTATACACGTATTCACCTGTAGACCCACATCTGTTTGCCAGATAAAATACCATGCTGATGTTGTATTTCACTACAATGACTTTTTCCTAATTTTCTTGCGGTTTCCTCTTTCAGGTCGGATAATGAACAGATTCACCAAGGACATGGCCACCATAGATGACATGCTGCCTCTGGTGCTGTTTGACCTCATACAGGTATTTTACCAATACCAATTGGATGGTGTAACATAATATTTTTAACAAAGTTTCAAGGTTTTATTTGCCACACACTTAACATATCTCTACATTGTGCAGTGAAATGCTGGTTTGCCTCCTCTTTTTTTATAGTATTTTTTTTTTCTGGAAATGCGTCTGAAAAAGTCTCGTATTTGGGGTCTAGACTTTCAGCTGTTCAAGCCGCAGAAGCTGGTTTTAGAACGTAAGGGACATCAGCGGTTTCATCACTAGAACTTTAACTGTAGCAAGCCTCTCAATATCACTTACGTTATCCACGTTCATATTTAGACGGAACAAATGATAGATCCAGCTAGAAAAAAGCCTAAAAGTCGGAAGTTAGAACGGAGCTACAACCAGGCATTGTCATGGAGATGAAACACCGTCTAAAAATGCAAACAGCTAGAGAAAATCTTACCGTGCTCCTCAAAGCAGCCGCTTCCAAGAGATGACAGCAGAGTGTGTGATTATGTGACTGAAAAACAGAATGATGGGATGCTCATTACCAGAGACAGTCATTCAGCTGCTGTGGTCCTGCTCAATGCCCACAGCTACTATTATTTTTATTAGTCATAGTTCTATTATCTTCACTGTTACTATAATTATAGCCATTATCATATTTCTATAATTGTTATAGTTGGGTATTATTGTAGTTGCTGTGCATCTCTCTCTCTCGCTTTCTCTCTCTCTCTCTCTTTCTTATTAATAAAACAAATCAAGTAATTATTTTCTAACTTGTTGTACACTCTCTGATCGTTCTTCTCTTCCGCTCTCACCACAGCTCACAGTGATTGTTACGGGTGCCATCTTCACCGTGTCCATCATACGGCCTTACATCTTCATCGCTGCCATCCCATTGGCTGTCATCTTTATTATCCTCAGAAAATACTTCCTACGAACTGGACAGCAACTCAAGCTATTGGAGGCTGAAGGTGAGAGTGTGAGATGAATTGTGTATGTGTGACATTACGCCATATATATATTAATAATAGTGCCTTGGCTAATTTTTTCACTGCAATGAGACATAAGTACCAGAAAGGACAAGCAAAGGAATGCTGCTTCTCCTCATAGCATTGCATGGGAAGTTGAGTACTGACCTTTTCATAAAAAAGAAAAATAAACAATGTAAATCCAAAAAACAAAATATGGTAGAAATTGGGTGGAACATGATGGATGCATTTCATTTTCAAATGTGGATTTACTTAAAAAATGCATTCTGAATGCAAACCTCTAAATGTTTTCTTACAATGCTCTGCAATCTTCTTTTTTAAATGGTTCTCACTGATTTGTTTGAAAATTTCCATCTTGCTAAAGTATCCCTGAGTAACAGGCTGAATTCTCACCAGCCTCAGGGGTGTTGTAGCTCTAATCTTCTCCTGAAGATGAATTAAGTTTAATGTTTTGATTTCTCTTTTATTTGATGACCTAATGAGGGTGAGAGTTAAGAAAAAGGACAAAAGGTAGAGAAGAGATCGGCAAGAGTGAAATTATGTTATGGTAAATATTTAGGAAGAGTAAAAGTGTGAACATGATAGGAAAACCAATAGAGCGAACAGAGGAAAGGAGACTCGGCGGGGCTGGGGGCGAGACAGCCACAGTCATCATAACTGCTGGCAGGGCTGGTGGATGGCCCGGGCCAAGGGGGCAAAGGTCTCGCTGAGGGGAACAAACACATGACAGAGGAAGGCTTGAAGGAGAGGATGGATGGGCTGCCCCAGAGGGGCAGGAACAGTTTAAGGAAGTGAGGCAGGGCGAATAAAGTTACTTTGGATAATCCAGAGAGCATGATGTCAACCGTTTTCATGGGGACTATTCATTTCAGTAGAACGTATTTCCAGTGAAAACTGTTGACAATGTGTAGTTATAGTCATCGTTCTTGTTCCTGTGGAGGTTGAATGCACAAACATGCATTTAGCTTTTGTCAGCGTACAAAAGTTAAGAAGTCCTAGTGTGTTAGCCAACAGTAGAGGAGGATGAAAAAACAGGCCACTGGACTGCTGACGAAGTTGCCACTGTGTGTGTTTTTTGGACTTCCCTGCTCTGCTCTTGATTCTGTCACTGAATGTGTGTTTGGGTGATGGCAGCAAGGTCTTTCCGGAGCAGCTGAGAGCACGTCGGGGTCAGACAGATGAGTCGAGCTGGGATTTCCTCCAACCCCATCCTGGTGTCGCTCTCTCTGATGCATGTTCAACAAATACAGTGGAAATTATGTGGCACTCAAATGTTCATTAGAAGGTTTTCACTTTTTGGTTTGGTTTATGGAGATAGTCAAGCGCAATAAAATGGAATTTCTCTGCCTTACTTTGTCATCTTTTCTATGTCATCTTTTCAATGTGTGAGCAACTCATTTAATCTTTCATTCACTTTATATAAGGTGTTTTAAGTAGACATTCAGCCTATGAGAATTAACCGTTTTGCGATTGGGGCATCTTTCTGTGAGTTAGAGAGTACTTCAACGATATGTGTCCCTTCTCCTTTCCTGCAGCTCGCAGTCCCATCTTCTCCCACCTCATCATCTCGCTGAAGGGTTTATGGACAATTCGGGCGTTTGGACGTCAGAGCTACTTCGAGACGCTCTTCCACAAGGCGCTCAACACTCACACAGCCACCTGGTTCCACTACTTGTCCACACTGCGATGGTTCCTCTTCCGCTGCGATATGATCTTCGTCCTGTTCTTCAGCGCCGCCGCCTTCATCGCCGTAGGCACCAACCGTGAGTGACGATTAAGGCTTACATGTATGGATTTAGGATAGGAGTCTCAGGTGATAAGCAGACTTGTTTAATATCTAGAGCACAGTATATTTAAGTTTATATAATATGTTTTGAAAGAGGTCAGAAGAATTGTAGACTTTTCTCAACCTATACATAACATAACCTATACCAGATAAGGTAATACTGAGGAAACTTCATGAGCTGTGATTGCATCAAACCTCAGTTCACGAGGACGCTGTCATTTTGTCAGTAGAGCCTTCAAGGCAACAAGAGCAGCAGCAGCAGTTTGTACACATAAATCCCATGAATGAGTAGGGAACATCTTGAAATTCCTGTAAGGTACTTGGTTAGTAAACATCTTATTATTTCCAATGAGCTTATCCAGTGAAGAAGCCTCAGCCTTATCAGTGTGTAACAGTGTGTGTGAGTCAGATATCAGGATCATAACAGACAGTTTGTCTGTAAAAACTGATCAAAGTGTTGGAATGCCACTGGATAAAATGTCATGTACAAAAGGAAGCCTGTGTGTCTGTTCAATTAAATGAATAGGAAACACAAGTGCACACACACACACACACACACACACACACACACACACACACAATTGTTGTTGCGTCATACCCTGTGTTTATGTTGAGAGCAGATTAAATGGTCATTTCACAGCTCATTATTTCCAATAGAGCAAGTAACAGAGCTGCAATACCCGACTGCTGCTCTGACATCAGAGAGAGCTGCTTTGATTGGACAATATTGAAGACTGTGTGTGTTCTGTGATGTGTGTGTGTGTGTGTGTGTGTGTGTGTGTGTGTGTGTGTGTGTGTGTGTCTACAGAGGACAAACCAGGGGAGGTTGGCATCATCGTGGCCCTGGCCATGCTCATCCTGGGGACTTTCCAATGGGCTGTCATCACCAGCATCACTGTAGACGGACTGGTATGTGACACACACACACACACACACACACACACACACACACACACACACACACACACACACCCACCCACCCCTATCATCGTTTACATCATAGTAAGACCTGACTTGCATGGAAATACCACACAACCAATGGCCATTCAAGAGTATGTCAAGCGTTACAAACGCACACATTAGAGGAGGTTTTGCTGAACACGTATGGGTTCGTTTTTTAACACCTGTGTCTACAACCACATCACACAGCAGCTAGTCTTCAATGTTTCTGTGTTCAACCTTCCCAAAGTTTTCCCACACCACTCCACTCCACCGTTCATTACACCGACTCCCTGCTGAAGTTCATGTACGGACAAACCCATTTTGCAGGGTTTTCCCTAGCATTTTAAGGCTTAGCGCTGCACCCGGTGGTGGTCTAAGGTTATAGAAGACCAGCTTAGAAATTGTTTTGGAAATTCCTGCCTCAACAATTCCATGGAGAACGACTTAACTGTATTTATAAAGGGTAACTCCCAGCGACACCCTTTGTCTTTTCCCCTCTCAGATGCGTTCGGTGGATCGGGTGTTCAAGTTCATCGACCTGCCATCAGAGGAGCCGCTTACAGCCAAATCTAGTGGTAAAGGAGGCCCCGACCTGGTCATTGACAACCCTCATGCCCAGGACTGCTGGCCCAACCGCGGCCAGATGGACGTCAAGGGCCTCACTGTCAAATACACAGAGGCTGGACGGGCCGTCCTCAGCGACATCTCCTTCTCCGTCGAGGGAGGGCAGAGTGTAAGTCCTCAGTGATGGGTAAAAAGTGTGTATGACTGGATTTTAATGAAACTTGTGAAGTGATGCATGTTAGCTCTGCCTTGGATTTTAAACCATCAAAGCACTGCTTTGCCCGAGAGGAACTGCAATTAAAGGGTCATAGAAAGGTTATAATGAGGTGACATACCAACCTGCCTTAATGATGAGTTACATGTGGTGACTTGTTTACTGCTTGCTTTTTATTTGTTTGAAGCTGCAGGACATTTACATATAAAAGAACTTCTGTTAAATTCAAGAGCTAAATGAGTTCACACAATGCTGATAAAGCCTATTGTCGTCAGCGAAAGCTCTCCGTATTTCAAAGTATATTGGAGTTGTAGTGTCCGTGGCGATTTTACCACTCTGGCGCAACGGAAGTTATGCGTTTTACATCAACCAGCCAGAACTACATTTCTGGCATAGATAATTAGCTCATCCGACGACTCCATCACTTGGCCTTTTCTTTTCCATTGCCCTTGAGTTGAAGAGAGCGGGGTGAATATTGGACTTAAATTCATCATGTGGACAGAAACACGACTGCAATGATAATGTTGCTCCTTGCCTGCTGGATGTGTGAATGGGCAACTGTTGCAATATAAACTTATAAGGTTATAAAGTTTTTTTGTTTCCCCCAAGTGGACAAAAAAAACAAACGGGTAATGCAATTTTAAGATACAAATTAGATTTTTTTTAGTTTGTTAATTGTCATGTATCAATATTTAAATGACCAAAATGTCATTTCTGTCTGAGGCATAAACAAGGCAACACGACAATACAGACAAATAAGCAAGACCCTGAGGGAGCTGTGCAAATTGAAATGATTATAATAAAATAATTACATGGCCAAGGACAGTATGAGTAAAAACGGCAGCAATAACATTATTGACAAATGCACAGGTGTTTGCTGGTAGCATAATAATTTCAAACTCATACATACTATTGCCATACTGTAATATGTCCCTTCTATCTGGATTTCAAAAACCTAATGGTATTTAATTGGCCATATAGCTTAGAAAATCTCTAATATTTGGCCCCTGTCTCTCTGCTCCTGGCTATACTTATAGTCAGTATTAGCTCCATATTATGAATCCTGCAGGACAGCCGAGCTCACTGAGTGTCAGCACTTTAGCCTCGTCCTATTAGCTAATCTACGGCCTTCTGATAAATGAGCTAATTATTGCTGTGGAAAAAAGGACCGAGAGCTTTTAGACTAATTAACACCGCAAAACAGGAGTTCATTTCACAATGCAATGTCATACTCTTATATACTTGTATCCATATTTACTGCATATTGTACAGTATGTGTACATGCAGTATAAACAGAATTCATATAGGTATGCATGCTGACATAGATGCGTTAAAGGTCCCATGGCATGAACATTTCACTTTATGAGGTTTTTTAACATTAATATGAGTTCCCCCAGCCTTCCTATGGTCCCCCAGTGGCTAGAAATGGTGATAAGTTTAAATCGAGCCCTGGGTATCCTGCTCTGCCTTTGAGAAAATGAAAGCTCAGATGGGCCGATCTGGAATCTTCTCCTTATGAGGTCATAAGGAGTAAGGTTACCTCCCCTTTCTCTGCTTTGCCCGCCCAGAGAATTTGGCCCACCCATGAGAGAGAGAGAGACATCATGGCTTTCAAACGAACAGAGTGGCAGTTGGTCAAGGACACACCCCCACCCTCCACCTCATGGGACCTTTTAAAGACAACAGCTACAGAACTAACTGAAAAGCAACAAACAAGTAAAATGTTTTTGTTCTGGTTGTGTGTGTAGATGGGTCTGCTGGGTCGAACCGGTTCAGGGAAGAGCACCCTGCTCTCCGCTCTGCTGCGTCTCGCCTCCACTGACGGAGAAATCTCCATTGACGGCATCTCCTGGAGCTCCGTCTCCCTGCAAACATGGAGGAAGGCCTTTGGGGTGGTGCCGCAGGTAGGTCTGACTGCTGAGCCGCTTTTTAAAAAGACACATAGCATACACAAGGTTGCTGGTTCTAAAAATAAATCTTGGTATGTGAATGAGAAGCTGATATCAGTAGTATGGCAATACGGAAACGCAGCCAGGAAAGCAATAAAGGTGACTTAAAAGTTATAACAATTCAGAATTCACCTGCAGAGAGGTAATTCCACCAAACGTTCCTACAGTTTAATCTACATCGTTTTGGGTGAGCTCAATCATTTTTGCCAAAATGTGGTGCATTTCATTGTAAAAGAGAAAAAAATGTATACGTTTATTTCATCAGGAAAAGAGACATGATAAGACCTTTATCTTTCTTAGCCATAAACAAACTTGAATGGGTCATTGACCAAGTTGTGAGATATTTCTGACTCGGAGAAAAGATTTCATTGTAACTTGAAAACCGTTCAAGTTCAACATTTAAATGCATTAAAATGCATTATTACTGCCATTGTAATTGATCCAAATTATTGTTATTGTGAGGGCTACCTTTCTTGTTTCAAGGCAACCTTTTAACTTAATCCAATCCCTTGACTATGTGATACAATGTTCTCTTTGGTCTGTTTTGAACAGAAAGTCTTTATTCTGACCGGCACTTTCCGGATGAACCTGGACCCACACGGACGTTACAGCGATGAGGAGCTGTGGAGGGTCGCAGAGGAGGTGAGGCTCCATTTCCTCTTTTCCTCTGCTGTTCTTAGAATTCTGGCCATGATTGGAAGGTCAGCCTGTTTTACCACACAGTTGGACTTTTAATCAATCTGTTAGAGGTAAAGAACTTTTGAACTTTTTTTGGGAGTTGTAGTATTTTTTTTAGCCACAGTTTGCCATGGATTTTCTACTCACACCACTAGAATACAGTCAAAAAAGTATATGTTGGAGGAAAAAGAAACCGTATGAATAGTTGAATAGTTTTTAGCCATCAGGATTATCAAATGCAATCATTTTGTTTGGGTGATTTTGTTAAATAAATAAGGGGTTTGAGCAAACCATGTTTATATTTCTCAAAATAAAGTTAAAAAATATGTATTTTTTTATCTGTACTGAAATTCAAGTATCCTAACAGGTCTTTTAATGTGTATCTAAACCTGATGGTTCAGGTTTAACCCACATTCTATTGTTGCTCTGTGAATGAACCTGACCTCTGAGCTGGAAAAATAAATCTCGTCCTCCACGGTGGTCAGTTGAGTGAATTCTAAAGTCAAATCTGTCCTGTGTGTCGCCAGGTGGGTTTGAAGTCTGTGATCGAGCAGTTTCCAGAGAAGCTGGACTTTCAGCTGGAGGACGGAGGCAACGTGTTGAGCAACGGACACAAACAGCTGCTGTGTCTCGCCCGCTCCATCCTCAGCAAGGCTCGCATCCTGCTGCTGGACGAACCCTCCGCCTACCTCGACCCCATGTTAGTATTAATGCCAAAACACTAAACTGTGTGTGTGTGTGTGTGTGTGTGTGTGTGTGTGTGTGTGTGTGTGTGTGTGTGTGTGTGTGTGTAAAACATAGTGTCTATAGTGTATTGTTGTGCACCTTAAGGGTAATGCAGTTTCCAACCGTTATTGTTTCATAGTTCAGAGTTTTGACAATTAAAAAAAAAAATAAGAATTCCGATTCCGTACTTTTACCATTTTATTTTATGCATCTTTATACTTCTACTCGACTACATTTCAGTGGATAATATTGTGTTACACTTTACTTAAAGGTATCTAGTGACATGACACTGTTATGAACATGTCATAAACATAAACAAGTCATAAACGTTAATGACATAATGCTTCTTCTAGTAATTTTCATTCGGTTTTTGTCATGACAAGTTAGGGTCAGGATTCATGTGTCATGACAGTGTCATGTTTTCATGACACTGTCATGACACTCTCATGTAGATACCTTCAAGTCAAGTGTTACCTAATATTGTGCTTTTTAGTCCACTACATTTATTTCACAACATTAGTCATTAGTAGGGCTAATTAATTTAGTAATTTAATATTCTACCGATTATTTAATCAATGAGTGAGTAATCGGATAAGAAATATTTTTACTTTATAGTAAACAGCAATAGTAAATATACAAAAGAGAGGTTTCCTTTTTAAGAAAAAGCTAATTTTTTTTATTGCATACAATAACAGGATATATGCTAATATTTTTAAGCACAGCCCCTTATTCTGTTGGCAAAAGTACATTTTTGGTGGCCCAAATGTAAATCTTTTTCACCCCTTTCCCCTTCTTGCCTTTGGCCCTTTGCACTGGATATGCAATAGAGGTGTTCACTAAGCCCAGGGAAATGTGGCCTATTCAACTACACTGTTCAGGGGGATACGATATAAGAAGGCTAATATACTGAGTGAGGGGAAAGAATAAAGAATGCAGACATCACTGGCATGGTCCGATGACGTCATTCACGTGAATATTAAGTAGCCACGAGGTTAATTGCTCCAGGGGGGAGGGGCTGGTTTGTCTCTGGCAGCAGCTAAGTTTTAAAAAAATATGTCCAAATTTCAAGATTAGTAGCAAACTAATAAACCGTTAGACTACAAACCAACAGCTTTCGTTTTAGCTTGCTTTGTAAAACATCGCTATATGCAGAGTAGCATGCTGTAGGCTAGCTGTGTAAAACAGCAGGCTGGACGAGAGCAGCAGACCAGAGCTTCACCTTTACCAGCTGCAACAAAAGTGATTAATGTATCAATAATTATAATCCATTAGTATGAGTGATTATTAAATGGGCCTTTCTGCATCACTTTTATTTCTACTTTAAGTACATTTTGATGCTTTTACTTTGTACTTTTACTTTGTTAGATTTTAAATGCAGGACTTTTACTAGTAACAGAGTTGTTCTACACCGTGGTACTGCTGCAAAAAAGTACCTCTGCTACGTGTGTAAGCCGCTTTAATCAGAGCCTTAATACAGCACATTAACATCAACATAGGTCTGACTTCTAATGTAACAGCATTTAAATGCTTGAGAATGTATAAAACTTGACAAGTAAACCTGCAGACCGGCTCAGCTATGCCTTGGCATTTACTGTAGATCTATTTCATGTCACGAGCAGCATCAGATAGATTTAGGGCACATTGATAAAAGCAGTGCATGCTGCGTTCATCCTGTCTGCCTGTATCACTGGCAGACATCTTTTTTTGCTCCCTGTGTGGTTTTGTAGACTCTATGTGGGCACTTAAGAAGCTTTTGGTGCCTCCTACTGCACGCTTAAACACAGCTGATACCTGAAAGTGATCCAGGGTTTGTGTGTATTTCCTTTTGTGTGCGTTTGTGGCAGCGGAAGTCACCCCAATCCAACATGTGTGGTGTTCCTGTCACTGCATATGGTGACAATCTAGAGTGCTTATAGTAATTCTGACCTTGTGCGTGTGCGTGTGTGTGTGTGTAACCATACGTGCAGAGGGGGGTTCACTATGGTAAATGAAGCCAAAAATGAGCAATCTAGTTTAACCTGAGGCCAACGCTGCCTGCTCTTTTATGTTGGCCTCAACAGGAAAAAAAAACACTGAGCTAATGAGTGCTAGCAGTAGAGAGAGACGGCCTTTGATGATGATGATGATGATGATGATGATGATGACGACTGTGTGTGTGTTTTTGTGTGTGAGCAGAACATTGCAGGTCCTGAGGAAGACGCTGAAACACTCATTCTCCAGCTGCACCGTCATCTTATCAGAACACAGAGTAGAGCCGCTGCTGGAGTGTCAATCATTCCTGGTAAGTTTCAGGATACAATTTAGATTTTCTGGTGATATTTGAGTCTCTGTCAAAGTCAGACAATTTGCGCCAAGACAGTTTTTAGAGTTTCATCAACATTTTAAAGCTCGGGTGTTTGTAGAAGCTCACAAAACTCAGTCTGCCTGTAAAAAAAGAAATTAAACTTGTTTGTTTGGTGTGGGTGTTGGTCTGCACATGAATGTTTGTTTACATGTTAGTAGGGCTGGGCGATATGGAGAAAATCAAATATTGCGATATTCTTGACCTAATACCTTGATGTTGATATTGTGGTGATATTACAGGGTTGACAATTGGTGCTTTAACAAAACATCTTCACAATGAGATTTAAGATAAATAATCTTCAGTAATGTATATATAATGACTAAGTGGGTAAAGGCAAAAATAATAGAAGAGCTAGAACAATCTGGTAACACAGAAAATTGCATCACTTTACTGTAATGCAGCCTTTAAAACCAGGAAAAGACAACACTTAAGCCATTTACGATATTACAATTTAAAAAATCTAAGACAATATCTAGTCTCCTATCACAATATCAATATAATATTGATTTATTGCCCAGCTCTACATGTAAGTGACGGTAGTTTGTGTTGGCACAAGCAGCTGGCGTGAGGGTAACATGAGGGAAGTGACCTGGTGTGGAGCAGTCACCTGGACTACGAACAATTTTTAATTTATATGAGATCTTGTAACAGGTTTGACACGTTTAAATGAAGAGAGCTGCCAGTCAGTCACGTCCGACAAATAATAATTATAGAAACGATAGAAAGAAATTAGCTCCTTCAAACCAAAACAAGAAAATGGCAAGTAGAAATTAAATATACATCACCAAAAACCAGCACTGTAAAAACAAATGGACCAAAACTCAATTCACTTTTTTGATAGGTATATGAAATCAAGCAAGCAAAGAAATATTGGTGTTTGTGCATGTAAAAGCCTCAACCCACAGTCTCCAAAAGTCCACTCTGTAAAGAGTCCGCTTTATTTTTCCCACAACCCAAAAACAGTTCAGTTCCAGTCCAGTTCACAACCACAAAAAGAAAGACGACTCGATATATAAATGGATGGATAGAGGGTGAGATAACCTACCAACGTTACCACCCGCCTTTGTGCATTTTGATTCAGATACTTTTGGTCCTTCCTGGTGGGCAAGTAGTTTAAGATGATACTATTCAGCACGTTATACACTACCACCATATAAATGCCCCTTTCACTCTCGATGTCTCTGGTTCGAGTCCCAGGAACCTTTATCTCAGTTCATCTCTCTTTGAGATGAGTGTTTCCTGTCACTCTTTCCTGTCAAAAAGAAAAAAGCTATAATAATTATCCTTTAAATAAAAAATATTAATAAAAAAAGTGTGTTTTTTGTGTGTCACATTGCCTGAACTGGACCGGACACTAAATTTCCAGCTGTCTTACTTTCACACCATGGACCCATACACCTTTCATCCATTCATAATGGCACTATTACCTTACAGTATACACACACACGTTTTATTTTAGTTAAATTATAGTAAGTATTGTATATTTCTTATCTTTTTATTTTGTCTTAAATGCTCTTAGCATTTAAAACAGAAAACTTCCCCACTGTGTACTCTGTACCCTAAGTATACTCTGTCTTAACTAAAAGGTGTTTGTCATCAAACAGTAAGTTATGCAGTTTCATATTATACAATTTAGGACAACAAAACACACACACAATGTTAACTTTTTGTTCATGCAAGGCCTGGGAAATCATTTATTTTACAAAATCAGTTTCCTGCCAAATTTCCTCCTCCAGTCAGATGTTGTAAATCTTAGAAGCATCATATTTTGCAAGAAAACGCAGGATTAGAAAACCCAGATAAACACATAACCAAGTTCTCCTCCCCCCTCCCCATCTGTGTAGATGATCGAGGGCAGCTCCATGAAAAGCTACGACTCCATCCAGAAGCTGCTGAATGAGACCAGCCACCTGAAGCAGGCCATGAGCCCTGCCGACCGGCTCCACCTCTTCCCGACTCTTCACCGCCTCAACTCCAGCAAGAGGGTGGCGCCGCAGACCGCCAAGATCTCGTCCCTCCCAGAGGAAGCTGAGGACGAAGTCCACGACACTCGCCTCTAACCGGCCAGGCACACAAACACACACACACACCCCATGCTAACTCTAACGGACAAAACACAGGTTTTGATACTGATGTTTGAGCCATTATTTCCCGAAATTACCAGTGAAACAGCATCTCAATCACTATGGGACACTAAAACTCTCCCAGACAAAGTATTTTTTTCAATAGTAGGAGAATTCAGTTTACTTATAGCATTCATAATTAACTAAAATTTGAAAAGAAACTAAAAATCTGTGCAAAGAAAAAAAAAATTCAAGTTTTCCAATATATTAACATTAATAATGTTATCATAATAACATTATACAAAATTGGCTTATTAATACTTGATTTTTTATTTATTTTTATTTTTACCACCACGTGTTGACCAACAGGTCTGCAGGTTTAGAAAAGATATAAGTAAATTTGTATGTAGGTGAATCGGAATTAAAAGATGCAAAAAAGGTTCCCATAATGCAACTTTTGCTGTAAATCTGTCACTAAATTAGAAACATTCTAATAAACCAGAGTGTGTATGTGCTGCAGGGAGAGCTAAAATACTCCCATGTAACAGGGACCACCAGAAGCCGAGAAGGATGGCTAACTGGACACTTATACTACAAATATACTCGCATCAGTGCCTTAAACTTCTGCGTGATTCATCACGAAGCAGAATGTGGCCGTCAGATCAGCACACCCCAAAAAGAGTAACCTCGGTTAAATGGCACCGGCACGCCAGGATCCAGCCAAGTCTCAGCCAAAGGACACCACAATCCTCCACTCTTGCCTCGGTGCCCCCTCTGATGTAGACGGAGATGGACGCAGAAATGGTCTTGCTTGTCGGGATTGTAGCCGTAGGTAACTTGAGGTAATCTTCTCCACCTTTTCACTTGTGTTAACTCTGATGTTTACATATGAAAACCTCCCCGGCCAGGTGGCTAGCTAGCCAGGCAGGAGGTTATCAGAGTCCGAAGGAGACCCGAAAGTTGATTTCCCGATCCTCGCGAGGGACTCAAAGCCACGTGCCATCAGCGTCCACCGCCAACAACATAAAGCACAAACTAATATTTCTAAAATGGACAATTCAGCATACATTTCGCGGAGCTGACGGAGAGGCTACTGGAGAGGTCCGCACTCTTAGCCTAGGTCGAGAGATGTCCGTTCTGGTCACAGCCTGGTGTGCCGCTCATCGCTCCGTTTGCCGCAAATGTTGCCATCGTCGAATAAAGAACCGGAAACCTGAGGAAGTTAACGTTAGTCAATGTGCTTTTCTAGCACATTTCAAGTGCCTTTTGCAGGTTTCAGTCAGTCAGGTGCTTTTTGGGGATGCTGGACAAACTGTGTGAGGGTTGCCTCAGTTCAGATAATCCTCAAAAAGTTTCTCCTTTTGAAACCAAAATATTGTATTATGTTTTTTTGCATACTTTCATTGGTTTCATCTAAGGGATTATTTTAAGATAATAGGTTTTGTTCTGAACAACCAGCTACTTTTCACTGTTTTAACTCAGACTGAACGCAAAATAGCAGCCACTGTAGAGGTCTGCTCAGAAAGCACAACATTAATTTATCATATGCACATAATCCAATCCTCTTCAGGTAGCTAGCAGGAATCAATATTGCAGATAATATTGCACATAAAAGAGTTCTCTTCTCTGCTCGTTCTGAGCTGAGGCCATATCGATACATTTGAAAACGTTGTCGTTCACACAGCCTCTGTCCACACTAAAGGGCAGTCAGTCCACACCGGGACATTTTTATTGTTAGTCACTCGTTGGACAAACATAGGCTGGAATCATTGTAGATTAACGGGATGTATCCGTCCGACGTCTGATGGGAGTTTCCAGTAAGCCTCTTTTCACAACCAAAAACAATTTTCAGAAGTTAGTTTAGTGTGAACCAAAAACAAAGCTTCTCTAAAATTTTAATGTTAAAACAACTTTTTGAATTCCAAAATAGTCAATCGCACAACACGGGTGTTGTCCTTAACCTGTATTTAATGTTAAAACACGACTTTGAACCATTAAATACGTATTTGATCAATGTTGCTGTTGTGAACATGTAGGATTAATGAGCAACATGTCTTTTTTTTATTTATTTTTTTATTTGATATACTCATTTAGTTTTCATACAAGAAACCTAAAAATGTAAATGATAAAAATGTAATAGTGAGTTTGGTTTGGCTACACAGTGAAACTGCTCTAAAAGTTGTCCACACACTCGACACTATGACGCATTTGAGTACAAACTTTGATGGGCTGGAAATAGACATTTTAAAATTCTATATATCCTACATGATGAGAAGAGGTCAGAGCTTTGTGAAACAGAATTAAGGCAAACTGCAGCTAGGAGTAAGACTTCTACAGTGGCTTCATGTGTGTTGTGTTGAAGTATCTTCTAAATATTTGCTTTTGTATCTTTAATCAGTCTGACCACTGGCGTCAATACACACACACACACACACACACACACACACACACACACACACACACACACACACACACCCACCCCACCAGGAACAGTAACGCCATTGGCTGGCACTAACAAGTGATGACTCCGAAACCCTTATGCACTTTAGAGACTCCCTGAGGTACTCATCAGCTTTCACAGCAAGGAAACCGTCAAGTTTTTGTTTTTCAATTCCTCCATAAAAGTGTAGATGTAGAATTCCGACCTTTGTTTACAAATTCCGCTTTTTATTTAAATTGTTCAGCCTCTGTGAATTAATTCTAGAAAGAAGGCAGTAATAGAGCCGCTGCTGTACAAACAAAGCAAACATTAAGCATTTCTTTTTTTGTGTCATTTTCCAAGTTATATCTGTACTTCCCTCGGAAACTGGAAACCATTTAGGCTATTCTATTATATCTCTTCGTTTTCTCTGGTTGAGGGACGAGTGTGTTGCTCCTTTCATACTGTATAATAGTTTTTTAAAGCAGCGATGAAGAAAATGAAGGTACCATGGAAAAAAGAAAGGCCTTTATATGTAAACTGTGACAACAGATTTTTTACAGAGTAAATTAAGAACAAAGCTGTTTCTTACTCATAGAAAAGGGACACAGATGTCCAAAATATGTATAAATATATTTGTTCAATCAATTATATTTCCAATAAAACTAAAGATTTTGAGAATGTCGTTTGTTGTGTCATTTGTGTTAAAAATCGTCAGTTATGTTAGAGGAAGAGGATTCTCTTTGGTCTTCTTCATGAGTTGTTTGTGGCTAAAAGGTCACATATCATGCTTATTTTCAGGTTCATACTTGTATTTTGGGTTTCTACTAAAACATAAATATAATAATAAATAAAAAATAAATAATGCATCAATGTTCAAAAAACACGTTATTCTGTCTGAATATACCTGAAGTCACCCTCTGTCTGAAACGCTCCATTTTAGCGCCTGTCTCTTAAGCCCTCTTCCGGATAAAAGCCCAGTCTGCTCTGATTGGTCAGCACTTCCAAGTCTTCCACATCTGCAGTCTCTGAGTCTCTGCATCATCATTACAGCCGGGGAACGACTGTAACGGCACAACCGTACGACAGTCCTGACGGTTCGTTTAAAGGCCCGGTTTCTGAATATGAGCTGTCTGCATTTCTTGGAGGACCTCAACCTGCTTTTATAATCAAAAGACATGAAAGTCTCAGTTGTTACAATATTGGACCTTTTAAAACAATCCTACTGCAAAAGCAGAGGGAGCAATTTCTACTAGGGGTACACGATTCAGAAAATGTCACGATTCTATATCGATTTTTAGGCTCAAGATTTGATTCAAAATAGATTTTCGATTCAAAAACGATTCTCGATTTAAAAAACCCCGATTCAATGTAAATTTAGTTACTTTTCCCATGTGATTGCAGTAGACGTAACATTTAAAAGAAACAACAAATTAAACGTAGTTTGATATTACTTTGTCTTCATACAAGAATAATTGTATTTTGGAATTGTATGAATCGATTTAGAATCAAGCTTCGCGGGACAAATGTGAATTATTTTTAATTTTTTTGCACAACCCTAATTTCTACTATAATCAACAGATTATAAACTGTATACCAATTCCATACTCATGATGTACTATGTGCTAGTCAAGAGTATACTGTGTTTGTGTTGGTATATATTTTCTATTCTGCTTTTTCTGTTTCTCTCTTGATGGTCCATTTTCCCAAGTTGCTTTTTGGACTTTGGGGAGCTCATGAGCTTTATTAGTAATGTTGTCCCAGACTTGTTGCTGCATCAGTATATTAACCAGTAGAAAATATTGCTTTACCTGACTTATCAGGGTTAATGCTAATGAATAACTTTTCTAACTAATCTAGGTCACGCTAGTGGAAAGCAACTAACGAATAAAACCTCGTACCATATTAAAAATTTAGCAATTTTTATTTTTTTTTCTTAACCCATTTACTTTTGTCCGCCATGTTTGTTTCACAATGTTGCGTAATATGACGTCACCTTGGCACCAAATGTTCCGACTTCATGTGAATCTTCCTAATCGGGAACTTATTTTTCCAATTATTCCGACACCACGTGGATGCAGCATGAATACAAAAATTCCATATCCCTTATTTGCAGTTCAAAGAAAAGCATTTTGGGAAATGTTTAGACTTAATTCAACACAAGAAAGTTAGGTGAACAAAAACTGACATCAAGGGGGATTTTTACTTTAACTGGGATTGGCTACTAAAGAAGATATTACAAAATCATATTCTTGTGGTCCTGTGTTGTAATAAAAAAAAAAAAAAATAGAACAGAAATAAAAAACAAAGTCAGATGAGGATTTTTAACCGTGCCATTTTAATGTTTGTGCTTGAAACAATTCTTTAAACGTCAGCTAAAAATCATAGGATGACTAAAATCTCTCCTGTACATATGTATAGCTATTTATATATATATATAAACAATGTCTGCTCAACATAAAGTGTCCTTCAAAGTAGAAACATACGGAGAACAAAAAAGTGACATTACACTGTAGGGCTCAGCGGGGGTTAAACATGACTCGGGGGAACGGATGGGCATTTAAAATATTTATTATGGCTTACAGTTGAAAGGACATCCTGTGTTTATACAGTTCTATTACTTATTGCCACAGCCGCTTCACTCTGAAAAAAGTGAAGAGTTCAGAACCAAACTCTTTACAAACAATATGTACAAACTTTGTTTTTTTCAGCAGTTTTGCCTTAAGGTTTCGTCACTGTACAAGCGTCATACCACATACACCAATCTATAGAGCATTTAAACGTACTAATTCTTATTTACAAATATATTTGGTAAAACCCTGATTAATTTCAACAGTATTTAAACCAACCAACTATTTAAAGATAAAACACTTGAATATCTTAAAATACTTAATAGCAAAAACAACAAAAAAGAAAAGAAAAACCTGCTTGTTTCTTTCTTTGATCCGAAACACTTTTCACTAAAAAGGTAACACCTGTAAGTTCCTTCAGTTACTCTCCAAAGGCCTTATTCCAGCAGGACAAGTACAGTATTTCACTTTAAGTGCACATAAATACTGTGTCAGTACTGTTCTGAGGCAGTTCCCACCAGTCAAATACTTTATATCTCAACTTATTTCAGTAAATTCTTACAATGTATCTTGTCTACTGAACACTGTCCCATAAAAAGCATGTTGATATACTGGAATAAGGCAACAGGAAGTAACCTGCTGCATTACCTTCTGTTGTTTTTTTCCCCCCACTTAAAGTCTTACCAAACCAAACAAATACTTCAAATACTGTGAGAGTAAAACTATGGTCCCCAAGTACACAACTGTAGTACAGTGTAACAAGTACGGATATAACAAGTACAAATACTAAAAGTCAAAGGTCGTCAGTACCTAGTCTTTACATCATGGAGGGAGGTTTTCACAGCGGAATCAGGGAGGGGGGGGGAGATGTCTACTTGTTGTTGTTTTCATGCAGGTCTCTGTGGAGGATCCAGATGTCCTCGTGTGATTGGTTGTTTTCGTTGAGGTTGCGGTAGTAGTAGTTGTTGCTGCTGCTGCTGGGAGGAGCCTGCTTTGTTCTGCTGCTGTTGGTGGTTCTGCTGCGGCTGGGGGGCGTCTGGGTTCGGCTGGGGCTGGGGCTGCTGCTGCTGCCGTTACTATTGCTGCTGGAGGTAGCATTGGAGGATCGTGTCTGCTGCCCCCTGCTGCTCGGGATTGGGAGCTGAGATTTGGTGCGGGAGCCTGAACGTCGGTCGCTGCTCTGGGCGGCTGCGTGGCTGGAGCCGAGGCTGGACTGACGGACCACCTTCTGGACAAAGAAACACAGTTTGGTGAGCTGGAGCCATTTTAATCACCAACTGAACCACGACTATCCCACTGCAGGTCTGTACAACTTGCCCCATGTACACAAAAGGGAAGTAATGGCAGCTTAAAAGGTCCCATGGCATGGCAATTTCACTTTATGAGGTTTTTTAACATTAATACGAGTTCCCCCAGTCTGCCTATGGTCCCCCAGTGGTTAGAAATGGTGATAGGTGTAAACCGAGCCCTGGGTATCCTGCTCTGCCTTTGAGAAAATGAAAGCTCAGATGGGCCGATCTGGAATCTTCTCCTTATGAGGTCATAAGGAGCAAGGTTACCTCCCCTTTCTCTGCTTTGCCCGCCCAAACAATTTGGCCCACCCATGAGAGAGAGAGAGAGAGAGAGAGAGAGAGAGAGAGAGAGAGAGAGAGAGAGAGAGAGAGAGAGAGAGAGAGAGAGAGAGAGAGAGAGAGAGAGACATCATGGCTTTCAAACAAGCAAAGTGGCAGTTGGTCAAGGCCACACCCCCACCCCCACCCCCAACCTTGCTCCCCCCCTCTCTCCTTCTCAATAGCTACAGAAACAGACATGGCACATACTAAGTAAAGCTCATTGTGGGACTGGCTCTTCAGATACAGTATTAGGGGACCACTAAGGTCTATATAAAAGAGACTTCAGATACAGTATTAGGGGACCACTAAGGTCTATATAAAAGAGACTTCAGATACAGTATTAGGGGACCACTAAGGTCTATATAAAAGAGACTTCAGATACAGTATTAGGGGACCACTAAGGTCTATATAAAAGAGACTTCAGATACAGTATTAGGGGACCACTAAGGTCTATATAAAAGAGACTTCAGATACAGTATTAGGGGACCACTAAGGCCTATATAAAAGAGACTTCAGATACAGTATTAGGGGACCACTAAGGCCTATATAAAAGAGACTTCAGATACAGTATTAGGGGACCACTAAGGCCTATATAAAAGAGACTTTAGATACAGTATTAGGGGACCACTAAGGCCTATATAAAGGCATCCAAAGAGCACCATGTCATGGGACCTTTAAGACCTACAGTTGTAGACATGCCCTAACCAGATTTCTTAGTTTGTTTTCAGGCTGATCGACAATAACGCCACCCACTCCTCGCTGTGATTGGCCAGGTGTGCAAAGGTGAGAAAGTTCTGTCAAATAGTTGTGCCATTTTTGCATGCATGAATGCATTCTAGGAACAATGGACGACACTTCATAAGAGCTTGTCTGCTGCCTAAGTTGTCACACGCAGTTCCGTCATATCAAAACGTGAGAAAGGTGTGAAGGGAGTAGGGTTGCAACGGTATGAGACTCACGGTACGATAACCATCTCCAAAAATATCACGGTATTACACAATTGTCAATTACAATGACCCTTGAAGGAATGAAAACCGTTTTTTTTGGGGTTGAACAAACACTTTATTATAATTGTTTAATTTGTAAAAAGTTTCCCTTTTTGAAAATAAGAGAAAGCTGTATATCTCCCATTTGAACAAAAGAAATTACAGCTGGGAAAAAAAATAAATAAAAAACAATACCGTAGATCAGCAAATGTACATAGTAAGATAACCATCAATTTTCATACCATGCTATATACCACTGCAACCCTAAGAGGGAAGGGGTTTCACTTACTGTTGGACGATCTCACGAGCCCTTACAGTAGGAAGATGCATACGCACTTCCTACACTTTGTTTCAGTTCATCCTGGGACCAACACAAAATAACAAACACGAAAAAAAAAAAAAAAGTAGATAGACTAATAGTAAAGCTTGGCTAAGGTCTGGTATTAGAATGATTCACAACTCTTTTCTTTATTGGTATAGACGTTTTTCCTGCAGGCCAGACGTGGCCCTGGTGGGTTCTGAAATTGTTTTGAAAATTGAATTTTCAATTTGTTTGTTTTTAATAATTCATAAATTCAACTGACATATTTAACGAGCTGAATCATACTATCAATTCGCTGTAACACCAAAACAATGAGCTAAAAGAGTGCAAACTTAGAGCTACAACTAAACCTGCAGTGTACCACCGTACAGTCCCACAACTGCTAATACTGTACAGGTCAATTATGTGAGGTAACACCAAACACACAAGAGACACATGAATTAAAGTTATACAAAACAATCGCACACATTCATTATAAATTTGAGTCACCCACTTGTGGCTCAGTCAGGTTGCTATTGACACACACAAACACACACACACACACACACACACTTCTCCACCCAGATTAAATGCAGTAACTTTTAAATCATTTCCACGCTGAGCAGCCAGTCATCAAGGAATTTCTACTTTTTTCTTTTCCCCTCTCACCGTCTGTGGTTGCTGCTGGACGGCAGTTTCCTGCTCGGCCTTGTGGGGGGGCCTCGCTTCGCTGGGAGAGCTGGAGAACAGGATCAAGTCGTCTTTGGCCTGAGAGATATGTGGGAGATGAACGTTAAGCAGCAGGTCAAACACATCTTTCTTTTCTGTGCAACAGGTCATTATTTGGGGTAAATTACTGGGTGGAATGTTGGTGAGCAAGTGTCATCAGCACTTCAAAGTCCGGGATTAGTTTTTAAAGGTGGGATACCAATAATTTAGAAACAAGGCTTTCAAGAGATTATGTTTTTGACATAGTTGGTAAAGTATTTCTTAAAGGGATCTTTGCATTTCTCAATAATCGCAAATCAAGTGTTTTTCAACAGAAAAAATGGGTGGAAATATCTGTAAAACAGTATTTAGATCAGGGGTTCCCAAAGTTTTGATGACTGAGTGGCTGTTTAGGGAGCCAGCAGAATATCTTTTTTATGGCATACTATGACTTTTTATTACTTTTTCATGACATACGACTTTTAGATTATTACATGACTTTATGTACTATGACTTTTTTCATGACATGCTAAACTTTGACTTTTTATGAACCCGTACAAGCCAAAAGTTTGGAAACACCTTCTCATTCAATGAGTTTCCTTTATTTTCATGACTATTTACATTGTAGATTCTCACTGAAGGCATCAAAACTATGAATGAACACATATGGAATTATGTACTTAAAAAAAATGTGTGAAATAACTGAAAACATGTCTTATATTTTAGATTCCTCAAAGTAGTAGTCCAACTAAACACAAACCGGATGGGATGGCATGTCGCTGCAGGATGCTGTGGTAGCCATGCTGGTTCAGTATGCCTTCAATTTTGAATAAATCCCCAACAGTGTCACCAGCAAAGCACCCCCCCCCCACCACCTCCACGCTTCACGGTGGGAACCAGGCATGTAGAATCCATCCATTCACCTTTTCTGCATCGCACAAAGATCTCAAATTTGGACTCTCCAGACCAAAGCACAGATTTCCACTGGTCTAATGTCCATTCCTTGTGTTTCTTGGCCCAAACAAATCTCTTCTGCTTGTTGCCTCTCCTTAGCAGTGGTTTCCTAGCAGCTATTTGACCATGAAGGCCTGATTCGCGCAGTCTCCTCTTAACAGTTGTTCTAGAGATGAGTCTGCTGCTAGAACTGTGTGGCATTCATCTGGTCTCTAATCTGAGCTGCTGTTAACTTTCGATTTCTGACTCGGATGAACTTATCCTCAGCAGCAGAGGTGACTCTTGGTCTTCCTTTCCTGGGGCGGTCCTCATGTGAGCCAGTTTCGTTGTAGCGTTTGATGGTTTTTGCGACTGCACTTGGGGACACATTCAAAGTTTTCGCAATTTTCCGGACTGACTGACCTTCATTTGTTAAAGTAATGATGGCCACTCGTTTCTCTTTACTTAGCTGATTGGTTCTTGCCATAATATGAATTCTAACAGTTGTCCAATAGGGCTGTTGGCTGTGTATCAACCTGACTTCTGCACTACACAACTGATGGTCCCAACCCCATTAATAAGGGAAAAAATTCCACTAATTAACCCTGACAAGACACACCTGTGAAGTGAAAACCATTTCAGGTGACTACCTCATGAAGCTCATTGAGAGAACACCAAGGGTTTGCCGAGTTATCAAAAAAGTAAAGGGTGGCTACTTTGAGGAATCTAAAATATAAGACATGTTTTCAGTTATTTCACACTTTGGTTAAGTACATAATTCCATATGTGTTCATTCATAGTTTTGATGCCTTCAGTGAGATCTACAATATAAATAGTCATGAAAATAAAGAAAACACATTGAATGAGAAGGTGTGCCCAAACCTTTGGCCTGTACTGTACATTGGCTGGCAGGCTACTTTAAGAAAAAGTGTCATCACCATGCCAATGCCAATGCCGTGCCACAGACACACACAGTCTCTATATTTGGAAGGATGACAGCGATGAATTAAAGAGCCAGAAATGAGTCAAAACATGTGACCCAAAAGCAGTGTTTGGAAATGGCAGTGTAATTAAGATCTGAGTGGTTAAGGTTAGGTTCAATATTTTGTGTTTCACTGCATGACAGAGACACAGTTCTAGTCGGAGGTCCATTTAGATACACTGTATGTATTTTTTCTTCAGGAGTTGAATCTGTACTGCTTTAATCCATTATACTACTTATGTGAATTTGTCATAACAAACATTAGTATTAGATTATATGGATCTGAATTTCTTTACACTGCTATAAAGATGAAGAATATTACTGAACCTGTATCTGCCTACGATGAAGTTACACCAAATTTCTTTGGCCACATGGGGGCAGCAAAAACAAGTTTTGAACACAACAATCTACATAAACATCAGCTTTTAAGCTGGCATGATGAACTTTTACTGTAGCTTAGCAGACAGTTGCTTATTCACACATTCATTGTTTTTGCTCTCTACCAACAAAGATTACTCCAGTGTTATACAAACTGTGTGTGTGTGTGTGTGTGTGTGGGGGGGGGGGTACCTTGCTGATGTCAGGTTCTGACTTGCTGGTGCACATTGTCTGCAGCTCTCTGATTAAATCGGTCTCGTCATCAGAGAACACAGACAGACCTACAGGCTCCCTACAAACACAATGAAATTCAATTTAGTGACATAGTTTAGCTTTTCATACAGGTCTGCTCTCTGCTGGCTGTCCTGCTATAGTACCGGCGCTACACCGCTGGACCAATACTGCTGCTACTACTTGTACTGCATGCTAATAATCAATATTAGAGAACACAAACCTCTGGACTTTGCCATTGGAGATGAAGCTGACATCAGTGCTAGACAGTGAACCTGCAATCACAAGCACATACCAACAAACTTTTTAACAACATGACTCGAATGGGTCGGTTCACTCAAATCACAATGTTTTTTTAACACCTCTGTAATCTAAACAATGCAACTAGTTTTGGTTTCATTTGTAGAGCTTTTGAGATTTCTGATTCCACCCAAATATAATGGAGGTGAATGGAATTTACTTTGTTGTACTCAGTTATTCAGGATAATCTTAGACTTTTCTGTCCGTAGTTTAATTAGAAACAACTTGCTAGCAAAGGTAAAGTGTGGTTTAAACCATCCCCACATTTTGTTTGAATGACAGCAGCATTTAGCAAATGTTAAGCCTGTTAAAGAATGCCCCCTTGTGGATACTGCTGACACAAAGCCAGTGTCCCCAGTTCAGGGCTGGACCCTCTGAAATCCACATTTCTAGACCCTAGACGTTACGTGACCTTTCAAATAAACCAAATGCAGCTGGAAAATGCATTGAGGACAACACTGCTGTATCCTTTCCAGCCCTTAATACTCTTTCAGGCATCTTGTAAAGTCAGAAATGAACCCATGCTGTGTATTGTAAATAGGTTTAGGTACCGAACTCTGTACTTTTACCGGTACTGAACGAATCACGTCGGTACTACAGAGTATAGGTTCATGTAAAATCAAACTGTGCCAAATTTTGGTACCTGAGAGTAAGTGCAAGCTTATGTGTCTTCTCTGCATATTGCCAGAGAGCAGAGGTCCAACACACACACACACACACGCACGCACGCACGCACGCACGCACGCACTGGTGAGGACGAAGTAAACTACGTCGGCTCTGCAGTTTTGTTGAAGTCACAGAGAGTCACAGCAATGCCGGTAAAGTGGTTTCAAGTGTAGTTACAGTTTTTCAAAACTTCACGCAGACAGCATTTGCTGCAATATGATATTAATGGCGAGGGGTTTTATTTTTGTTTAATTTCTGTCAATGTAAAATAGGTTTGGACTTATTTTTACAACTGAAATATTTTTTTGGTAATTATAGAGGGAAAGTACCGAAAAAAAGTACCGGGAACTGAATTCCAGGTATCGGTAGTGGTATTGGTTCAGGTGCTAAAGGTACTCAACCCTAATTGTAAAGTCGCAGGGCTGTAAATAGGATTAGACTGTCAGGATTAGACTGCTCTTTGTATTTGCAACTTGCATATGTTGTTAAAATTAAAGTTACATAGATATAGGTTCTATTTACCTGGTGCATTGTTTGACAGTTGTTCTTCATCAAGTATTTAAGAATAACATCTCATTTACTGTTAACTTTGTTATCATGGAGCCTGTACAAACCACTTTTTGTCACGTCTTCACTTAAAGGGTAACTACCATTTTTTTTTCTGTTTTTTTTTTTAACACGGGCCCCATTTCCCCATGCATTTCTGGCAGCGGGCGGAGGAGGGTGAAGCAGCGGCTGGAGGGTTGCGGGACTCTGGATATTGGTGTTGCTCCCGTGGGTGCTGTGCCCCTATATGCCCAAAGAATACGTTGTCATGAGTGGGACCTGTTGCTGCCAAATATCTGTGGTCTGGATGTGTCCAGTCAGTGATATACCTCGGACTCAACGCTGTGTCACCACGTCAGAGGATTTCCTCCTCTAATCAACAGGGCTGTGAGACATGAGCTAATACGAACCAAATTGTTTTTATTGAAAATCTTTTAGATAACACGAAACCATGGATGTATTATAGCCTGTCCCCTCACCTGCTCTTCATCCGTAGCCTATAGACTACTTCATCCATAGCCTGTACTGGCTCAAATGAATATGGGTGGCCATCCAATTATAACGACCTCATCCACATTGTCAAAATCATTTAAATATTGAGCAATTACATTGAAAATCTTTTAGATAACAGGAGCCTATCATTTCTGTAACCTACTCCGTGACAACAGACTACCTGAACACCTTTTTCTCGTCTCATGTTTCACCTTCACACCGCTGTCTTCGGACAAAAATTCACGTCCTGAGATCGATAATGTTGCCAGACACTTTTAGTAACAATCTGAGCCTGTTAGTAACAACAACAACAAAAAAAGCTGCAGTGGTTATGACATGTACCTTTGGTGCGGGAGACCAGGGTTTGATTCCCACTGTGATACATCAACCAATGTGTCCCTGAGCAAGACACTTAACCCCTAGTTGCTCCAGAGGAGTGCAACCTCTGATATAGATGGCAATTGTAAGTCGCTTTGGATAAAAGCGTCAGCTAAATGACATGTAATGTAATGTTAAAAAAAAAAAAAAGCAAGGCTCTCCAATTGCCCTTTTAGGTTACATTGCAGCTCGGTTTGCGCCGGCCCGTCATTGCGATCTCGCTCAATACCAGACCAAATTCAAAGATTTTTGGTCACATCAGTCAATTAGACACAAATGCATGGGGAAATGGGTTGAAAAAACAGAAGTTACCTTTTAACTTGCATACAGTCATACACTTTTTACACAAAACATGAGGGAAACTTCCTGGTGATTCAAAAAATGTTGACTTTACAAATTGACTAGGAGTGGCCGACCATGTCATTTACTTCTAAAGGGTAGCTTCGTGGTCCCTGAATTGGGACACGGCTTGTATCACTGCTGGCAGAGCAGCCATCTTACCGTCTCTATAGGAACCACCAGAGCTCCAGCTTAAGGCGGGGCTTCCCTTCTTCCGAGGGCTGGTGTTGGATCGTCTTAACTTGCCGCTGTCCCGTCCCTTCCTACCTCCTCCACCGCCACTTCCTTTATAGGAGCCAATGGCTGACAAAGGGAAGGACCCGCCCCGAAACTCCAGTAGGTATCTGTCAATCTCTGCAGGTAAAAAATGAAACGTCATTATCATTTAACGTCATACTTTCTTTTCTATTTTCCAGCAGGTGGTTCCTTACAGCGGGCGAAACATGTAAATTAAGCCTCTTCATCAAATTAACACACACACACACACACACACACACACACACACACACACACACACACACACACACACACACACACACACACACACACACACACACACACACACACACACACACACACACACACACACACACACACACACACACACACACACACACACACACACACACACCGTGACGAGGCAGAGGGCAGCCCTGGAGTACTGCCTTGTTGACCAGGATGCTAAGGGCGGCTTTCACCACTGCCTGCTGCCCGGCACTCAGCCCACAGTTGCTAGGAGACAGTCGCTGCGACAACGGCGAGGAGGTGGTGGTGGTGGTAGAGCGCTTGGCAGTTACCCGCGAGATGATGGCTTCTTCCACGCGGGGGACGACCACGGCGTTCCAGAGACGAGCCAGCCACCTGAAGTGAACACACACAGGTTATGAAAACTTTTTTTTTTTTGTTTTGTTACTATGAAATTAAGTTCTTAGGGGCCGAGCAGCGAAGCTGCGTGGACCTTATTGTATTTGCCTGTATTATTATTATTCTTCCTAAGAAATCCATGTTCCCATGCACAAAAACTCAAACTTTGCACATTAGTCCAGTCCTATACAGAGCCAAAGTCACGCCCTTCTACTTCCGGTCCATGGGACCTATCTTTCGAAAAAATATGAACGAGTGTCAATGGAGAGATAATTATTTTTTGATCCCGTTTCAATTGAGCCATGGATTACAAATATGATGTTCGTCAATTTAAAACATTATTTTTCAACCGAAGAAAGTCTCAGTTTATTGTTAAACTGTTGAAGTATAAGACCGTGAAAATACGTAATTAGAAAGACTACACACTTCATGGATGACGTCTCTCTGAAGCTACGATGTCTCTGTGTATCGTACCGGGGATGTAACGTTACTCTAATGATCAGAGGATCTCGCTTGTTCTTTTGCTTCTCTGCTGAAAACACTTGACTGGATAAAACACAGCAGTAAGATAACGTTACATGTGTTGTGGAACAGAGCTAAGCTAGCTAGCTGTGAGGTAGATTGTGTGAAACGGGGGATGTAGTCCACTGAGCGGTTTCACACAAAACTAAGTGGTACTACGACAAACCTACGGGTAACTGAGACTTTCTTCGGTTGAAAAATTATCTTTTAAATTGACGAACATCATATTTAATCCATGGCTCAATTCAAACGGGATCAAAAAATAATTTGCTTGTCGCCGTTCACTACCGTTCATATTTTTTCCGAGTTTAGGTCCCATGAGGTCCACCGGAAGGGGCGGGACTTTGGCTCTCTATGCTAAACTTAATTAGTGAGATTTGTGTGCTAATTGTCCTGATGGTGGCGCTACAACAGCCATCTAAAATTCTACTTTAAAAATCCATAACAAATCAGCCGTACATGCTGCAACTTATGCCAAACTGTAGCCCCATTAGAGCAGAAACTATGCTCTGCTGTTACCTTGTAGCAATTTTGAAGTCCATCACGCTACCTTTTGCAAAAACTGCAAAATTTCTTAAACCTATGTCTTAAACCTAATCTTTGCTGTGCAAAATTTCAGAATTTTATCTAAAAAAGTGAATTTAAAAAAAATGTTTGAATTGTGTCCCCATCTACGCATTGTAGTCAATGCAATATAGAGCATCTTTAAACATCTGTTTGGCATTTATTGATCTTTTTGAAAATAAATTACAGACATCTCTATGTTGTCTTAACCAAGTACACAAATTCTCAGAATGTTCTGATTTTTTTCTGAATTTTTTTTTTTACAGCAGCTTTAAACTCGCAAGCCTGATCCTTGTCTACTAGGTGTTGCGATGCCACTTGTGACATCACCCAGATAATGGCTCCCTAAGATCAGAACCTGCCCACGGCCTCAACTGTTCCGAGTTTGAGCCCATGGTGTTGCAAGGTGATCCTACACATATCTAATCAGGTATTGTGCTGTGGACAGCTGCCCTGCATATTTTAAATGTGGGTCTGTGTTAACACACCTGATTCCGATTTACAATCAGTCCAGTTCCAGTTAAGGAAAGTCCCGTTATTGAGTCAACCCAGGCTGACTCAATAAAATATAGCCCAAATACCTAGAGGAGTCATCATCTGGACAATAGCTCACTGAGATCAGCATTTGCCTTGGATCAGAAGATTGCGAGTTCAAAGCTCAACTGTCACAATGCCACGTCTTATGCAACCATTGTGCTTTGGACAGCTTCCCCCCAAGTTAAAAATGCTGAACCCCGACCATTGTTGCGGAGTAGCTATAATTTGTTTGATTCTTTTTAATAATGTCTATTTACACTATGAATGATCTGTCACTACACAAAATACTGCAAGTAACAAATTATACTAGGGTAATCTTGATGTCAAGTTTGAAAATTCTAGTTTTTGGTGTAAGACTGAAGTATGATTTGGTTCTTTAAAAGAACTTCGGCCACATGGTAGGGTGGATCGGGCGGAGAGGCGGGGGTTGGGAGGATGATGGAGGTAATAGTATATTTAATAGGTCAGATTCAAGGCATACACTTTATCTGTACTTTTTATTACAACTTTTGATGAGAAAGGAGACCAATGTATTTGCATTTTGGACTGTCTGGTTTCAGTGTTGGGAGTAACACGTTACAAAACAGTAATGTATTCCTTTTTGCTGTAACGCAGTAATATAACGCATTACTAATAAAATGTCGGTAATATAACACCTTTTAACACAACATCTAGTTGCGTTTTGTTTTTTTAAGAATTCCCCAACACCGCAAAACATTTCTTCACAGGAAAAAAAATAAGTCGTGAGTATTATTTCCTGTTGCTGTATTCGATGGTTGAGATGACCGCAGAGACAGATACATTTGCGAGATGGATATTATTTTCAGGAGTTGTTACGCTGCGTTGAAGCGAGCTGTCCCGTCTCTGTTCCCGTGGTCAGAGCCAGAACCAGAGACGGTACAGACAACATCTGTCCCAACTAGTGATAGACCGATTTTATCGGCCAGCCGATATTTGGGTTTTTAGGTGTATCGGCATCGGGCTGCTGCGTTCGCCGATAGATTTTTCCCGGCATTATTTACAGACAGACGTCCACAGGCAGTCTGTCAGTCAGTGTTGCTGGAGACGCTGCAGTTCATGTGCACCGCCCCTCCCCCACTAGCACCATGGCAGTCTTAAATTACAAATGAAGCACTTTATTTCAATGGCTACTTTTCAGGTTTATTGTTTTCTTAAATTATTTAAATGTGTTGACAAAGGACATTTTGTGATGACCTGATTACATCTGTCTTATGTCAGCAAGCAATGCATCATCAAGGCTTTGTTGTAGATGTTGATGAAAGCCTTTTACCCTTGCACAGTTAACCATATGCAGTGCACCCATCCATATGTGCACATTGCACACATAATTTGGGTGATATGAATGTAAAATGATTGCAGAAGTGACACTGATCTGTGTTTTTGTTTATTATTTTCAAAGAAATGGCAGAGCAGATTCCAAAAACAAATCCAGCATGGCAGGGTTTACATTTTTATGATGTAAATTGAGTGAGCAAAAGCAGTATTGGCTCCAAATATCGGCTCAAGAAAATCGGTAGCCCGTATCGGTCATCGGCTAAAAAAACATCGGCACTAAAAAATACATATCGGTCGATTCTAGTCCCAACAGGTGACGGTACGTCAGCGCGGACAGCAGTGTGTCCGAGCTGCTGGCAGATAGAAACATGTCGGGAATTAACGTTAAGGCTTGCTACGCGTAATATTGCATTTTATCAGCCGTGGAAAGTAACTACGCCATACTTCTATACAACTCTAAGGTACTTTGAGTATTTATTTTCTCCTACTTGCCTATTGTACATTTTACTTCTCTATTTGTATAGCTTTAGTAACTTTGCATATTCATTTTCATTATACAAAATATTATGAATAATCTATGATGTATAGATGTAGATAAAGAGGAGACTTTATTGATCCGGTGTTGACATTCAGCTACCTGCCAAGTCAAACTTCCGCTGTTATTTTGGTGAAAGTAACTCAAAAGTAATGCAAAAGTAGTGTAAAGCATTACAATTCAGATTACTCTCAAATGATAGTAACTAGTAATCTATAATGTATTACAATTTGGAAGTAACTTGCACAACACTGTCTGGTTTATGATTATACTTTGTTATATATTGTTACTCCCAAAATGTAATGAAAAACCCCAAAACCTCGATCACAAAATAAATAAAAATAAAACTATTTTCTGGTTTAACTTTACAGGCCATTGTCACTCTCAAATATGGGTGTTTAATCTGTATTTGCTCTGTGGTAACATACAGTTTAAGATAACACACACACACACACACACACACACACACACACACACACACACACACACACACACACACACACACACACACACACACACACACACACACACACACACACACACACACACACACACACACACACACACACACACACACACACACACACACACACACACACACACACACACACACACACACACACACCTGACGACTGCCTGTGTGTTGTTTGGGACCACAGGGCAGGACAGGAAGAGCTGCGGGCCCAGCAAAGCTTCATGGGTCCCCAGACGGGACAGACAGGCGTTGAGCTGCTGCCAAACCTGGCTCACCCACAACACCGACCGCTCCATGACGCCATCGGGTGACCAAACTCCAGTCCCCATCTGGAGTAGATTGGTGGAGGAAGAGATTAGATCTTTTTTGTTGCTTTTGTCTACACAACTGAATTGAACTAAGCAATGGAACAAAAAAAAAAAAAAAAAAGTACTTTCAGTACAGTTGAAACAATTACAACTGTCGGTTTGACAACAAAACAGCTCTTGTTATGTATTCTGAGGATTTCTCTGTGCATATATTCTTTATTTTATTTCAAAGTCACAGCACTCAATAAATCGCTTTACCAACCATCATTTATTTGATAATTTTTCCAATTTATAATAACTTCTTTAGGTAAATATCTTTGTCACAGAGACAGTGGAAAGGACTTGATCCACTAGAAAAATGTAAATATCCAGGAAATATCAAACATTAAAAGGAAAGCCATATTTATCATTATAGATATTGACCACTGAAGCAAATCCAGATGTGATTTTGCATTATACTGCTTGCTAACGGTGATCACAATGAGTCTGTCTTAGACAGCTGCAACTAAACCTCTCACTGACCTTATGAAGCAGCTTCCTGCGGAGGTGTCTTCCCAGCAGGCCGTGCAGCGGCTCCTGATCCCAGCGCAGCGTTACCCAGCGGAAATGCTGCTGCAGGCGGAGCTCGGAACCCTGCAGGCGGGGCTTTGACAGTGTCGCAATCAGGAAGCTGCCTTCGCAGAAGTGGTGGGGACCTGAGGGATGAATAAATGGGAGGGACGGGAGGACAGAAAGTCAACCACTTATTTGGTGCTCATCTGGTTTCATAAGATTACACTCAAAGTCACATCTGTTGCCGGAGGGCTATTTAACCACTAAGCCCATTCCTTGTATGTTTATCGCACTGGTTGGAGTTATTTTGATTCAGCGACATTTGCACGATATTATTTTAATCAAAATTTTACATTCAAATTTAAATAGACAATAATCCTGGCTATAACCTACATAAACATGATAACCCATATCTGAAAGGTTAAGCAGGACACAATGCTGGATTATGTATTTTGTAGAATATTTGAAGCACAATAAAGATGTTCTAGATTTAGGATTGGAAGAGGAGCTTTTCTGGTTATATTAATACTGCATTAGGCACATTAAAATGGATTTTCGTGTCCATTTTTTAAATAAGTTAATAATAACTGTATTTCTCTTTTCCACAAATAAATCAGCTTTGATTTTATTTATTTTTTTATGATTATTTTTTGGACATTTTAGGCCTTTATTTATATAGGACAGCTGGAGAAATGAAAGGAGAGAGAGGGGGGAATGACTTGCAGCAAAGGGTCGGAGTCGAACATGGGCCCGCTGCGTCGAGGAGTAAACCTCTATATATGGGCGCCTGCTCTACCAGGTGAGTTTTAACGTTAACTCTAAAATCTTAAAAAGCTAAGTGAACATTGTTGTTTTACTTTGGTTCCCCCTACTAGTAAACATTGAGAATATAATATATATGTTTGATTATGGTTCAAGTCCAAGCAGCGAGTCGTACCGGTGTTGAGAAGCAGCGGGGAGGCAGAGCGCCTGTTGTCCAGACTGTGGCAGAGGTCTCCCAGCAGGCCTGTTAGGGATGAAGCCTTCTCCAGTCCCTCCAGCAGCACCACCACACAGTGGGCCGTGTTACCGGCTGGCACACCGACCCCTGACCCCACCGCCGGCACCAGGAAACCTGAGGCAGGAAGAGACACCAGCAGACAGCGGGATTTTGAATAATAACTTAAGAGCTAAGTGTTTCAGGTGTGTTGTGAAAGTTGACGTGGCGGTTGGCAAAGTGTACATACTGCACATTGTTTATGAACAGGAAAGCAATGGTTAAGTGTTCTTTGAGACGAAAAGTTATCGTCCAATTCTAACAATTTAAGCTTTGATTTAATACTAATAATTAGGGCTGCACGGTATATAAATAAATAATATAGATAAATAAACACATGTTAAAGTGAACTAAGCTACTGCTGCTTTCATTATTCTGATAACTTTCAACAAATTGCTTGAATTTAAAACAAAATGAAAGGAATTTCCAACATTCTTTTATTGAACAAATTGAACATTGATTTGAATACAAAAGGCAGCACTAAAGTGCAGTTTTCAACTGATAGTTTCTTTTCAACTAAACAAAAAAATCTCCAAGTGTATTTTGCGTTATGCCCTGCACAGGGTGGTGTGCTCAGCTGAAAGCAACATCCAGTGTCAACTCTCAGCCCTACAAGACATTTACACCAGCAGGACGAGGGCTGAGAGGACCATCAAAGACCTCAATCACCTTAGCAACAGACCGAGAGGCCGAAACAGAGAGGGTGAACTCAGCCGACAATCATTACTGGTTCTACCGTTTCATTGTTCCAATGTTTTATTTCCTCAAAATTTACTTTTTACATTGTTTTGTTGTTTTTGACATTGGATCTTTTGTAAAATATTCTAATTCTATAGTATTCTATTCTCTTATTTGTTAGTTTATTTCTGGAGTTAGGAATAAAACCTAAAAACCTAAATACTGTTGATGGTTTTTAAAGCACTTCACACCCTGGCCCCCAGCTACATAGTTGATATTATTCATCTTCACGTAGCCCCCAGGTCCCTCAGATCCTCCAGCCAAGGCCTCCTCCATGTCCCACGGTCACGGCTTAAGCAAAAAGGTGACAGAGCCTTTTCTGTTGCTGGTTCCTGTGGAACCGACTTCAATTGTGATATTCAAAGCCAGGCTCAAAACTCATCTTTTTACATTGGCATTCCCGGCATCTTAATTGTCTTATCCTGCTATGTTTGTAATTAAGTGTTTGTCTTTCATGTATACTTTTACGTGTACTTTTTAGCCTAAATCACTGATTTGTATGAGTTTTATTTTATTTTTCTAATTTAATTTTATTACCCTGTGGCTAATGCGCTATGTACAGCACTTTGATCAGCGCGAGCTGTTTTTAAATGTGCTATAGAAATAAACTTTACTTACTTACTTCCTAAATCTGACAAAGTCATAGTATAGTAGGTCTTAATCCTACATCCTGTCCTCTGCACATTCTATATCCATCCATCCATTTTCGTCCGCTTATCCGGTATCGGGTCGCGGGGGGAGCAGCTCCAGCAGGGGACCCCAAACTTCCCTGCTGGAGCTGCTCCCCCCGTTCTATATCATTTTTCCTTTTTGAACTTTTTGCACATCCTGCACTAACCATACAGGGTTTTTTCCTTCTTAATGTTAAATATGTATTTATTTGTGTAATTTGTTTCTGTATTTATTGTTTATTTTATATTATTGTTTTTATGCATGCACCAACCAATGCAAATTCCTAGTAAGTGCTTCTTATCTGGCAATAAATCAATTTCTATTTCTGTTTTTATGCATGTCGAAAAAAGTCACATTATGGTACGTTGAAAAAAAAAAATCATATTATAGTAGGTCATAAAAAGTCATAGTGTAGTATGTCGAAAAAAGTCATAAGTCATAATATATTATGTTGTAAGAAGTCATCAAAACGTCAGTGTAGTATGTTGAAAAGTTATAAAAAGTCAATGTGTCAAAAAATTAAGAAAAAAGTTATAGTATAGTATGTAATAAAAAGTGATAGTATAGTATGTCGAGAAAAGTCAGAATAAGTCATATTATACTGTATATTGTGGACAAAAGTCATTGTATAATATGTCGAAAAATTAAAAGAAAAAAAAAAAATAAAGTATAGTATGTCCCTACCACAGGTGATGAAAGTCTCCAGCAGCTGCTCTTTGGTCAGGCTCTCGTCCACCTCCACCCTCACCACGTCACAGCCGAGCCCCCCCGTCTCCTGCTTGGACTGGTGGAGAGAGGGAGAGGTAGGAACGGAGCACGTTGTCATGGAAACACAGAAAAATCTACTACTACTACTCTGCGCCGAGACAAATGCAGCAAGAGGAGAATTTGAATGAGCAGAGAGGGCTTTTCCAGGCACATCGGAGAGTACAGTCGACATGCAGCTGCTGAAGACATTTTCCTTCCTCCTTCCTTTAGTTCTTTTTAAATGTGCAGTATATACACAATTATATGTATAAAAAGGTAGAGGTATACAGTACTAAAATGTGGCAAAACAGATGACATAAATACAGACGAGAAAAAATAAATAAAAATAAAATTATATATATATATATATATATATATATATATATATATATATATATATATATTTGAACACCTAATCATTATAACCTAATTTTTTCATGCTACAACACGTTCTTTATCTGCTCATATCGGATATATCAGATGTCTGTGCCACTGCAGAAAACCTCCATTTGAAGCCTTTACCATGGAAACCCTTGAGATTGAACAGCAGTGACTCTAACAGCATGAAAACAGTACTGAATGTGCTCTGATATTTACAGCACAGTGTGTTATGAAATGAAAATAGCACCACTATTGATTTATCAATTCTACTGCCCGAGTTGTGGTGAGATATTGTAGTGGTTGGCTGTTTGCATCCAGTTTCCCTATCATTGCATCACACTGTGCAACAGAGCCAAATTTTATTTCGCTTTAACCCTTGTGTTGTCTTTCCTGTCGACCTGCAACTTTTAGTTTTTCTGGGTCAAAATAAAAAAAAAGTTAAGGTTGTCTTACTCATCTGTGTTTATATACTGTCTGTTTATAGAAGGGTGTTTATTGTGTAAATATGTTTTATTACTATTATAATATACTAATTCTATTTTTTCTATTTCTTATACTTTATGTATTTTTTTCGTGTAGGTCTACTTAATGTGTATTTGTGTTATTCTGATGTGTGTAATTTTTTTTTTCTTTTGAGCTGCTGTAGCACAGGAAATTAATTAATAAATTAATAAAGACTATCTCATCTTATCTAAGAAGTCCTATATACATTGCCGTCAGCCCTCTTGTGCCATTATGTTTTCCCAAAGGTTTAAAACAGAACTATATATGGTAGCGACTGATTTATATTTATCTCCTTGAGATGAAGGATTCCCTTGAAAGCGTCACGGATGACTGACGCTTTCTGGATCGTGTTTGTGAACTGGCGGACGCACCTTGATGCAGCGAGCGACCAGACTGGCGATGTGCTCCTGACAGCTGCCCTCAAGGCCTTGAAAGATGAGGTTTCCATACTGTTCCACCTGGACACCGAGAGAAAGGAGGACAGAACAGAGGGATGAATTAGTTGATTGATGAACTGACAAACAAAAGTGTATAATGTGATAATACAAGTGATGCTGATGATGTGGCAATTGTGGCTTTTCCTGCTACTGCACTCTTTGAAAGTCACTCTGATTAAGAGCGTGAACCAAATACCTGAAATTAAATGTAATATGTGATCATGAACGGACAAATAATCTCTAGTAAAGAGAATGAAATGTTTTCTGGGCAGAAAATTAGCCCGTAATTAGCTATGCTACAGTAAATAGTATCTTTAACAGGTTTACTAACTCGCTCTTAGTTAATCAATAAGCTGTTTTATAGAAGTCAATAGTAAGAATAGAAATATGGTGGTTACAACTTCACAAAGATAACCTTCCTCCTTAATATATTATTGTAAATAAAATACTTGAGTGGAAAATGACACATGGATTGATTAACACTACAATAGTAGAACTCAGGTGCATGCTACAGCATTGATCTGAGCTGTGAAACATATTTCACTGTCAGACTCGAGTCGCTGCGGATAAAAGCATCAGCTTACTGTCAAAAAAATATAAATCAGTCATGAGAAGTGGGATTTAAAACATTTACAGATGCTGCTGGATCAAATCGGAGCCCTGTGGTGCTTTGGTCTCTTAGTGTGCACTTCCCAATCTGCAGGCTCTATCGCCCGTTTTATTGATCTTATGAAATGTACACTGGTCATCTTGATGCCCTTCACATCCTCACCTCGACACAGCCAGCAGGGGGAGCTGTAGCACTTTATTCCTCTCTTTCATCTGTCCATCACTTCAGCTCTCTGTCTCTCTCTCTCTGCCTTTCTTCACCATTCTCTTGCTGCAGTCTTCGAGCTTCCTCCCTATTTTTCGACATCTTACTCATCTAATCCGTCAATCCCCTGCAGTCCTTTGTGTGCGTTTGTGTGTTTGCATGAGTGATCGAGTGTGTGTCTTTGCATGTGTGTGTGTGTGTTTGCATGAGAGAGTGTGTGTCTGCATACCAGGCGGACGTAATTGTGCAGCAGCGGCAGGGGGAAGAGGTATTCCAGAGCCAACTCATCGAGACACGAATCAGACAGACCTGTCAAACACACACACACACACACACACACACACACACACACACACACACACACACACACACACACACACACACACACACACACACACACACACACACACACACACACACACACACACACACACACACACACACACAATAAATCCTCAAATCCGCTCTGGTTTACATGCTCAGTGTCAGCAGCCGACCGCAGTGAGCTTCAGTTACATCACACAGACACAAACCTCAAGGTGCCCTCGTGGTTAGACTGTACTGGAACTTAAACACACTGCAACATTCAACAGCTGTTTGTTCTGAAGATGTAAGCACTGGTCTACGCTCACTCACGTAATAGCTCTTAATGCTTCCTATCAGTTAGTAGGGTGAATTATAGCTGCGAGAGGTTTTAATCTGCTTCCTGAGGAAATCAAAAACACTTACTCATCCTTCCTCAAAGATTCTCATTAAACATGATTTTCAGATTGTCACAGAATCATTTCAAACAATTAAATGTGAAAGCTGTTATAATTAGGCTCCATACACTGGTAAACATCAGTTTAGATGTTGATTAATCTCATTTCAAAATCGTCCATGTAATTAAATGTGACAATATGATGTGTTCACTTGCTTCCAATGCAAATTTGTGTTGCAATGTTTGTTGTAAGAATCAAGAATAATTCCCCTGATACCAGAGATGTCTGCCTTATTCCAGTTTGTCCTTCAATGTCCTATTCCTTCTTTATAGATGCTGACCATTGTTTCCAAATCATTCCCGAAACTCATAAAACTTTAAGCTAAATAAGATTTTTACACAGTATAAAAACGGCAACACGGCCAATGTCTCATTTGCGTCAAAACATCCATTGCCGTTATTGTAAGGTTGCACGTCTACAGCGCCTTGAAATGAGTCATGGCAGGTTTGATGCACGTCAACTTGCCACAATACACCACTGTTACCACCATCTTTATTTACATCCATCGACGTGTGTCGGCTCCTTAAATAAGCAGTCATTTTATTATTTTATATATTTGTCCCGCCAATTTGGGCACATCCCAGCTAATGTATCCCGGCTACTAGTCCATCTTATCAAATTTAATGGTAATGTTTTATTTTACAGGTCTGTAATTTCCTAGTTTTCTGGAAGGGACTATGTCATTTTTTTCACCAATATGGGAAAAATAGAGACAAAATTACAGTTTTCTTATCGAGATAAGTCAGTTTTTAGGCTCCATTTTACCACAAGTAGATTTAAAATTTGGTATTGCAAACCCTATTCTCCATATATATTAAATATGTACTTGTAAACACATTTTAAAAATCCACATTCAGCTGACTTTCTGTGCACTAATAACTGTGCACATCTAATTTCTTTCCACTGAAGCCTGTGAGACAGACGAACAAGCAGAGGGTGAAGACCGAAGCGCTAGTCATTGGTGAGCGGACAGACGGACAGGTCGATAGCCCCCCCCCCCCCTTAATGAGACGTCTTCTGAAGGAAGGTGGTCAGAAAGACCGAAGAGAAAATAAGAACGACGGAGATGAAGGCGGAGGAGAAAGACGCATGGAGAGGCAGACAAAGAGAAAATGGATTGATGAGCGAGTGAAGAGAGGCGGTGGAGAGAGAAGGAGAGTTTAGGCTGCTGCTCACACTGATTTTCATGGCGCCAGACAATTGTTTAGTCTTTTGTTTCCTGACTCACTGAGACGAGAAATACACTAGATAAAGCAATTTAAAAGGCACAGAGGCAGCCAAACAGAAGCAGCATCGGCAGCAGACGCAATGAAACGTTACTCTAATATCTGTAGAGCGGTCTGCTGGGACTCATCTATCATCATTAACAGGGGTGTCTGAGGCAGTGTTCTGGATCTACAGTATGTTCAGACCTGGTTTGCTTCGTTATGTCTTTAAAAATGTGTGAAACAAAGATCATTTTCATTTAGATACAGCTTACTTCAACATTGCAGTGCCAATATTGCTGAACACCCCTCGTATCATATGTCGTATTAGATTATACTGTCTGTTGTAGCCAATTTGGACATGTGCTGCGTGCTTGTATTATGTGTATAGTGAGTGAGTGTGTGTGGTAGGTTTGTGTAAATGGTTTGTGCACCTGCACACCTGTGTGTATGTGTGCTAATCAAAGGTTAGAAAGGGAATCACAGGTGAGGGGGAGGGAGGAATTAGGATCTGGGAAGCCACGCAGTTTTTTAACCTCAGCTGTGTGCGAGTGATGTTTTTTAGATCTCATCTGCTCATTGTTAATCATTCACAGTGAATCGTTTTTTAGGTGTTTTTAAATGCATTTATGGAATAAAGGATTAACCTTAAGATGATGGACCTCATTATTTGCACCAGCAAGCGTTGGAAATGGTTTCAAATTCCCTCCATTGGCATTTTTTTGTGGTCAGATTACCACTACACTGTCTATGATCATTCTTAAAGATGAACAGTAGTGTATCATTATCAGCAAGAATTCTAAGCAGATTTTAAACAAATAATAAAAAAATCAGAAGGTTAACACACATCCACCACCAAGCAGAAAAACAGTCCACTAAATTCTGCAGATTTTCAATCTGGATCACCAATAAAAACTGCACACACAAAAAATAAAAAAAACTCTGCAGATCCCATTAGGGTCACATTATCAGGTGTAAAAGCTGAAAGCGGCCGTGGTTGCAATATAAACTTAGCACAAAAAGTAAGGAGATGTGTTTGGTAGATTATTTCTCGTTGGTAACAATGCTTTTTGGCAATAAATCTTATACCGTTGGAAAGCCTGTTTAGTTCCCTTTCAACATGCATTTGTGGGATGAGCAGCAGCGCTGAGTATGTGGGTTGTGCCCATGAAAAATTTGCCAAATCTTCTCTGCAAATGCCAAACAGCTTATTCTGCCATTGACTCGTTTGGTGGATTGGATGATTGAAGTTTGAAGGAACCAGACGTATTGGCAATTTAACAATTTATTCATTTAACAAACAGGAGCCTCAATAGCGTGTGGAAGAACCATACACAGCCACAACAGCCTGGCACCTCCTCCTCATGCTGGTCCCCAGCCTGGTCACACACTGCTGTGGGATTGAACACTTGTGGGATCAGCTTGGGCGTGCTGTTCGTGCCAGAGTGACCAACACAACCACGCTGGCTGACTTGTGACAAATGCATGTTCCTTACAAATGGGGCACCATTTGAAAGGGAACTAAACAGGCTTTCCAAACGTATAAGATTTATTGCCAAAACGTATTGTTGCCACAGAGAAATAATCTACCAAACACAAATTTCCTTACTTTTTGTGCTAAGTTTATATTTTTTGGTGTTTGGTGTGCTCACTGATGACAGTTTCCTTTGGCTGGAGAAACAGTTGGCCAATCGGAGCTTTGTAGCCGGATTACGAATGGGGAAGTCATCCATACACACAGCTAGCAAGCTAGCTAAAAAAAAACAGCAGCTGTGCAGGTTGTTAAAATGACTCTTAAACTGACATTATCTTTGATCATCGTGGAAAACAATCACAGCTTCCGTGTTGACTGAAAAAGACAATTATTTCCAAGTGAGTCCTGAACCCTGTGCTCAATACGGTCTAATTATCAAGCTAGGTTGTCTCCACGTGCAAGAAGTCGCTAGACCGAAACTGGAAACAAAACATCTGTTTAAGTTGTAAAAGATTGTATGGACTCTTATATTAATTATTTCTATGTAAGTAGACTTGCAGATTATTCTGTTTTTCCTATCAGGGTTCATTTTAACCAGCCAGGGTTATAATTCTGTCACTACAGTTAGCCATCGTGAGTCTGCTCTTCCACATAAAGCAAGAAGAACACAGAAGAAGATGAAGCCTGCAGCAGCTGGCATAACCCATGTTATTTTCCAGCAGCCTGGTAAAAAAAAAAAAAAAAAAAAAAAACTAGATCAGCGTAATCTCAGTGAATCTGGCATTTGAAAACCCAACTCAGAATGGATCAACGTCAAGTCTGATTTTTTGTGTCAGTCACACTTGTGGTTGATTGGCATCATTTCCTCTCAATCCTACCCATCTTCCCTGGGTGTGCCATAGACTGCATGTTTGCCTAGTGGCCACGAAAATGCCCAAAATGTCTCACCACATCCACATCTCATTATGTTTTTCAAGTAGAAGAGCTGCAAATGGTGTGTTTTGCATGTGCTTCATCTGGACCATGGATCTATTTTGTCAGCGTTGTTAAAAAATAAAATAAAGTCTGTCTTTGTGTGGATTGTAGCTTAAGAAATGTGACATGACAGACCTGCTCTATGTCACCGTTAGTGTCGGACAATCAAAATATTACATTTGATTAAATTACAGTAATTTGTTAATTCTGATTTAGGCAGATAATTAATTAAGTCAAAAATACTTCTTCCTGGCTTAAATGTTCCTTCATGCGGTGTGACTCAGTGGGCAGATCCCGGTACATCGCTGCCCACACTGCAAATGCATCCAAACTGATTTGTAAGGCCCTTTCATCCACCAAATGCCATTTGTTATCAGTAATGGTAGCTCTGATTCTGGTTTTGGCTCAGAGCTGCTGAATGAACACAGACTCTGGTTGCCAGGTTTGTACCTTTGAGGCGGATGGTGATGCACTGGCTGAGAGGCTTTCTGACCAGGTCCCAGGGGGATAAAGGCAGCTCCTGATCTGGCAACCACTCAGTATCGCCTGGAAGAGAAGATTAAGCAGAGCCGCATTAGAGCCAATAGTTAGACATAATCACACAAACTGTACACACTTGTTGTACAAAGTGTAAATGAGTGAACACACAATAATACTATGAAGAATGCTGTTGGCTAACAAAAACACAAAATAATATACTGTATATAGTACATGCATAAATTATATACACAGCAATGTATAATTTATCTGCATGTCCTATATAATGTGGCATAAAAGCATTTTTGCCGCCACGCCCGCATTATTCCTAAAGCACAAGAATGTACTTTTGCTGGGATGAAACATTAATACACAGAACATTCTCCTTTTCTAATATATGAAGCAGGACTGGAAGTGGGACTGCTTTTCTCACAGGGTCTAATTAGAGTAAACACACATCACATTAGGATAGGTAACATGATGCATCATGAGGAGGAGTTTTAGCAATTAAAATGTAAAATGCCTCTTCTGCAGAGTGGAGCAGTTGTTTTGTCCCCAAAGGAAATTTTTTTATCTTTCACGCTGAAGGTCACCAGGAAAAAAACTCAACTGTTTCAATAAGTCAACTGAAAAAGCCATTGATGTTATTATTCTAGTGCCAAAAAGTTTAATTCTCATGTGCAATTTATACAATAAAAGACTGTGTATTGGTACTGTATTGCCGTGAAATATATTGCAATACTATACTGTATCCATCCCTTTACCATGATATCAGACATTCTTCTGCACCTGAGATCAAATCTAATGGTAGGTTTTTTTTTTACCTTCCCACAAGCACTTGAATGCATCAAGTTTTTAAAACAATCCCTGCTCTCAGCTGCATCGCTATGCAACAACAACATGATTTTAATGGTAATGGTTTCTTAAGCCAGTTTCCACTCTTTGTAAGTTGTGTTCAGCGTCATACTGACATGAATGGAAACGGCCTGGAAAAATAAATAAATAAAACCATAAAGTCAATCACTATAAAACATTAAGGTCTGTTTTGCAAACTGGTCAGCACGGGTTTATCTATTTCATCTATGTATGGGACAAGAACTATACTTCTAAAACCTAAACTCAACATACCATGCTAATCAGCAGATGTCCATGCAGCTTACACAGAAAAACAATGCTGGCCGGCACGCTCCCAGACTATAACTGTACTAGCCAGTACACGTTAGAACAGGAAACAATGGGGGTTTAAGTTTATATTTTTTTCACAGGTCTGCTTATGAAATAAATATACATATATCAGTGTGATAGTTCTTTTTTTCCATTTGTATTCAATTTATGTGTCCCTGTCACAATCGCAACTCAGACTCCGGTCTCCTGGGTAAAAGTCCTGTGTTTGTTTGACCCATACACTAAAAAAAAAAAAAAGTACAAATTTAAAAGTTAATATATTACAATGAATACGTCACTGCATAATGTAGAACTTTACAATGAATAAGTCACCACATACTGTTGAACTTTACAATTAATTAGTCACCACATACTGGAGAGCTTTTCCAACATTATTCTATGGACAGTAACATTGAGGAAATAAAGAAAAGGCCACAGAGGGGCTAATGATTCAGCCAGAGGCTCAGTGAAAGATGAATCCAACCAGCAGCTTTAAGGGGGGGGCAGCTCTCCACTCCACTGTAAACTCATAAAACTTCCAGAAGTGGGGGTTTAATTCCCCTGAGGTGACATACAGTATAACTTTTGCAGAAGTCTCCGTTTGTACTGAACCCCCCCCAAACGCAACATAGAAGCAGCAAATGCATTAAGAGGGAAGTCTCAAAAGGCTACCACTGCAGCTCAGAGTGCAGAGTTTGGCACTAATGCTGCCAGAGGTTGCTGGTTGTATTCCCATTGGAACCAGCGGTGAATAAATAAGGGCTGCAAATAACGATTATTTTCATTATTAATTAATTAATCTGCCTATTACTTTCTCTTTGATCTTTATCCACATTAAGTCATCAAATGTCTTGCTCTGTCTGACCAACAAACCCAAAGTGAATCATTTTAATAATGCAGGACACTGAAATGCAGCAAAGTCTCCCAATTATAAACCTGGAACTAGGGCTGCACACGATAGGACCTAAAATCTAAATCATGATTAATTGCACATTTTACCACGTTGTTCTGAATCATCTTTTCTGAAGCCAAAATGTTTCCAGACGACGGACACTGGAGGTTTTTTTGGGCACGAGTTGCTCAGTTGACTGGGACTCTGTGTTTGAGTTCTCCTCCATTATGCTTTCCAATGCGGCTGACTGGTCCGGGCCAAGTCACGTGACTGCACACGTGGTAGAATGTTTTCAAGGAGAAAGTAGGCAGGAATAAATGATCGGAATTATCGTCGTGGGAAAAATACGTCGATAACCGATAATCGAACAGTTGCAAATTCATTTTCTGCCAACTGACTTATCAATTAATCATTGCATCTTTACAGGGAAGTCTGGGAATTTTTGCTTAAAAATGACTTGCATTATAAATTGATTATCAAAACTGATTGACTACTCAATCAACTAATCATTTCAGCTCAAATATGTTGTGTAACCTCTATGTTCTTTGTACTGCTGCTGTCTTAATCAGGTAATCAAGATTGTTTTATCTGAATGAGGGACTAATAGAATATGAATAAAGCTATATATTAAAACTGTTGCATGATTTTCTGCCGATTACTAATTTACATTTAATCGACTACAGTGGTTGAGCATTAGATGAAACCGGTCAGAAAATGCTGTCAAAAGGCTACCGCTAAACTGCACGAAACACACACACACACGGACACACACACGGACACAGACGCACACAAGGACACACAGACACACACAGTGATGGAAATGAGAAATATATGCAGACATGTTGAAGCAAATGAGACACGCATGCAGACACAAAGCCAGAGACCAAAGAGTGTCTGGATGTCTGCAGTTTGATCCACGTTGACACAGAAGACATTTTCTCCTAAATTGGAGTCTTCCTCCTCTCTCTCCACCCCATCTCATCCATTATGCATCCCTCCTCTGCTCGTGCTTTCTTTCATCGTCATCCACCAAAACACACACACGCATCCGTCTATTCCCATGTTGTTTGGAGAAAGACGGTCACAGTGTGAGAGACAGTAAACATTTGATACAGAGGTGTAACGACAGGCAGACAGTGAGGCAGAGAAAGAGAGAGACAGAAGTAGTCCTCGCCGTTTGAGGCCAAGGACATTGATTTCCTTTTTTTTTTTTTTTTTTTTTTATCAGTCTGGGACTCAGACAGACCTGCACGGCCACACACACACGCACACGCACACACACACACACAACCCTAAACCGGCCTTTAGTAAGATAGCAGAACCAGCCACACACTGAGGACATTTGATCGCCAGAAACACAGCTGCAACGCATGCACTCTCCACATGTTCCAACACATTAATTATTCATCAATTCAAAAAGAAAAGAATAGCAGTATGAGTGAAGCGCCAACCATCGGCCAAACAAACACCATGTCGCCTGACGTCTCGTTCCAGCCGAACATACAGCTTTAAATTAAACCGCAGAGACGTCACAGTTAAAACACAAATCAGTCTATCAAGTAAAATAAAAGCAAACCCATATTTCACAAAGGTTTTGCCTTAATATATCAATATACACTTAGCTGCCAGTTTTTGAGAAACACCGAGGTAGAACTAATGAAGTCAACAAGATGGACAAGGATGGAAGAAAGAAGGCAGGAAGGATTATCAGGAAGCGAATAAGAGTACGGTTTAATGGGGGGCAAACCTAAAAGATGAAAGAGGTAGAAGAAGGAAGGAAAAGAAAGATAAGAAGGGATGAGGTAAAGAAGGAGGGATGGAAGAGGTAGGGCTGCTCCTTCTTAGTCGATTAGTCGAATAATCGGTCATTTTGGTCTTGGTCAACTTAGATTTCTTTAGTCGATTAGTCATGTTTTATGCTTTTTTCATGCTGAATGACTTATTTCCAAGAAACGTACGAGCACATCTCTGGTAAACACAAGAATTAAAGTGGTGCTTTTGCATGACTCTTTGCGGAGAAACTCAGATTTACAGATCTGTCGATTAAATCAACTAAGCGATTAGTCGATACAATTGAATGAGTGTTAGTCGACTAAGAATTTCTTCAATCGAGCACAGCCCTACAAGAGACGGAAAGGTGATTAGTGACAGAGTGAGGAAAAATTAAGAAAGGAAGGATAGAAGCAAAAAAAGGAGAAGGACAGGTGTGAAGGGGATGATGATGACAATGAAAGGAGAAAGGATGTAAAGGAGAAAGAAGGCGTTTAAATAAGGCGGCAGGGATAAAGGAACACACCTATAAGGATGGAGGCGATACTGGCGGCATTGAGGCCTAGCGGGGGGCGTTGCGCCTCCTCCCTGGCCGTCTGCGATTCCCCACACACGGTCTGGAGGTAGGAGGTGAAGGTGTGGCTGAGGGCGGAGCCCAGCTGAGACCAACGCATCGAGCGGTCGACCGACACTCTGCCCAGCACCAACTGGCTGCTGGTGACGCCCTTGGCCTCCTCCTCCAGGGCCTCCACAGGACACATGGACCCCGCTCCGCCTCCACCTGAACACTGGAGACGCACCAGGACCCGGTACAAGTCTGGAGGAGAGCACAGGGACAGGGAACAGAGAAAATAATGTCACAGTATGTACAGTGATTTAATGGTAAACTTGGAAATTCTTGAAAATAGTCGGTGGCCAATCAAGTTGAACGTGAACATGTTAAACCGTTGCGCACATAACTAAATAGTATCATATATCAAATTCCAATGAAACGTCACATCATGTTACAGGACTTCACAATATTCAATGTTTAAATGAATGATGAGCAAATAAAAGTGAAAAAAAAAAAAAAAAAAAAAAAAAATTGACATGATTTCCAGCCCTATACACTTATATATTGCCTACTCCTTTTCTGTTTGTCAACCTTCTTTAAGTAATTAAATTATAAAGTTGTAGATAGTAATTTTATTTCAGTAAATGTGTTAACCATCTCGGTTTTATTTCTAGGATTAATTTAAATTTATAAAAGTATAAAGAGTATAATAAATCACCACAGCTAACATGATGTATTATTATACATTTTTATACTGTATTTTAATAATGGCGTTGACTTCAATTAGTTGACAACTAATTGATTAATCAATAAATCTTTGCAGCTCTACTTTAAGGCATAACATCCATGTGAGCACACACACACACTCACGGAGGTTTTCAAGTAGATCTTTGCAGTCATCAGTTGCCACGTCATGAATAGTGCGATTGCACTTATCCCTCCGCTCGATGTCCTGTTCACTGTGGCTGCAGAGCACCTCCAGACACTCCTACATACACACACACACACACACACACACACACACACACACACACACACACACACACACACACACACACACACACACACACACAAAATGATCACAAGACAGAGGGACAGGTTACTTTGTGAGCCTTTGAGAGTAAAAAGCATGTGTACGGTAAAGGGTGTGTAACCACATACAAGATTATTTCGGCAACACAAGCTCTTGTGTGTTATGAACGCATGAATGAATGAGCGGCATTCTTCATTTATATTCAAGTCAGACACTCGGTGTAGTCTAGTCTGGTGTCTCCTGCATTCGTTTAAGCTGAGTGGGACATTTCAGCCAGCAAGGTCAGCGGTCCCATTATCCTGCCACCACGGAGACGGACGGCAGGGCTGGACGTTAGGGTCAGAAATACAGTGGAGACGTTCAGACATTATATTACAGACTTCAGAATAGCAGCACATCAGTAGTGAAAGCAGGAGGTTGACTAAATATATAGCGACATTATGATTAAAGCTGCTGAAGCAGGGTTTTTTGGGCCACAAGGGGACAGACACAGCACCCTGATACATTATCGCTTTATAAAGATATTGCTCATATGTTAGAGAGCAATGCAATCTATAAACATGGTTGACGATGATGAACGCATCTCCACTTCCTCCTCCGTTTTTATAGCATCAAATAACATAATAAAAACCAAACAAATACGTGAACAAACATCAGCGTGGTCAGAGCTACCTAAAATGAAAGAAACCATCTTTGTGAACGACCTGGGATGTACCCTATGCATCAACCTCTGGTTTACACATCCGGCAGCCACAGAGCTACATTAGCATTCATTTAGAGTTGAGTTTATGTCCATCTGATAAATGTCTTTCGTAGGGTTGGGTACCGAAACTCGGTGCCAATAGGGAACCGGTGCCGACGTAAATGGTAGTAACGAGACCGAATAAGAACGAAAGTTTCGGTGCCTCATTTCGGTGCTCGACTTTACACTACACCTGACAGCATGTAACGTTAGCCTACCTTTAGCTAGCAGCTGGATTAATCACGGTTAAAATGTTGACAGCTAACGTTAAACAGTGTAAAGTGTGACTGTATTTCACTGTGGAGGACTTCAACAGCGGGATGTAACAGTCTGCTCTGCAGCGCAGCAGCTGCCGTTGTCGCAATTCATAGATATACAGTATGTTTATATGGTCGGAATTAAACAACACAGATTCACTTAAAACAGGTAGACTTGTGGTGCATTCACAGTAATTGTAAAATACCCTTTTCCCATCTGGGGTTCAACAGCAATTTACTGGTGAAATAAGTTATTGTTATTGTTATAGTTATTACATTATTATTAAATCTTTAATTTTGACCATGGCCTTAGCAATAAACAAGTCACTGACTGTTGTTTACTACACTTATTTTTCTTCTTCTTCTTTTTTTTTTTAACTTTATTGAAAAGTACCGGTTCAGGCACCGGCACCGTTTTAAAAGTATCGATTTAGCACCGGAATCGAAAAAAAAAAAAAAAAAAAAAAAAAAAAAAAAAAGATACCCAACCCTAGTCTTTCGGTAGGTACAGCAGGATTATCAGAGCTTAAACCGCACAGTAAATGAAACCAAATAAATAAGCTAAAAGAGGCTGAAAAGCCCTTCAGCTTTGCACAGTATAAAACTGTGGTTACAGCTAGGGCTGCACGACATGAGGAAAACGTCAAATTGGGATTATTTAGACTGATGTTGCAATTGCAATATGATTCACGATATTGGGGGGAATGATCCATTCTTTGGATCATCACTCTTATTTTCATTGAAACACAAATAAAAATTACAATAGCCATGTAATGTGATTTTTGCAAGAATCTGTATCAAAGAAGTTTTCCTTGAGTCTGTAGGATAGGATTTGTAGGCCCAAGACGTCTCTGCAGCCCCACAATACTTCATTTAGAATGGTTAGACACATATTTTGCCTTTAACAAATATTGCACCCTAGTTCAAACCCTTTTACATTAAGCTTATTCCCACCTTGAGGCCCAGGGAAGCAGCCATGTGTGCAGCCGTCCAGCCATCGCTGTTGGCCTGGTTCAGCAGGGCAGCAGGCAGTGCCAGGGTGGTGGGGGGGTCAGGCGTCACAGTGGGGTCACCCTGATTCGGGTGGCAGAGGAGGAGACGCAGCGTGTCCACGTGTCCGGAGCGCACCGTCGCGTGGAGAGCCGTGCAGCCGTCCTGCAGAGAGGAGGCGCCGATTGATGTCCACACAGTGTCACTGCTCACTAAATACAAAACTCTGACAGAAGTTCATAGATTTCGAATGATAAAACCTTTGTGCAAAGTAGAACCAATGCAATTTTGCTTTTCGTGCTGCCTTTCAGGGAGGAACTTCACGCAATCATTTGATAACAATTCAAGACCACTAATATCATGTGCTGGTTCATACCAGCTAATGCTGATTTACATTATCGATTAGTCTGCCAGTTACGTTCTTGATTGAAGTGATTTAAGAGTTTGGTTTACAAAATGTCAGATATTCTATATTAAACATCAATAAAAACAATCATCAAATTTCCCCAGAGCACAAATTAACATATTTAAAAAGGTGCTCTTTCAAACAATACTCCTCCATCCTCCTCCTCATCCCATCCCCTCCCTTCTGTGCTTCAGCACACTAACCAGTGATTGAGTGAACTAGTGATTTTCTGATCAAAATGTTGCGATAATTATTAATTAGAATGGTTGGGTCATTTTCTGTTGATCGACAATTTATCAACTACATTTTCAGTTATACTTCATACATATTCAAGCACACATAATGGTTAATATACTGCAACTTTTGATGATTTCAGTTCATACTGAATTTTACTGAAAAAATACCCAGAATTCTAGACCAGAACAAACCACTTTAAGCTGAATTCCACCTTTATTTAAAAAAAAATGTTCTGCTCCATGAGGACACTGATCCCTGCAGTTCACAATAAACATGTTGCCTTGTGGCAAGAACAGCACCAAAACTGGCTCTGGTAATAGACATTGGAAAAAGAAATTAAAAAAAAAGGGGAGAAAATGCTCATCAACTGTTAATTACACAGCCGAGTAGTAAAAAAACGGGGTTCAGACTGTATTCTCTTCACCAAGTTCAGCTATCCTCCTCCATGTTAAATCATTGTGTTTGACCTAACGCACACAGGCCAACATTTTCAGGTGTCTAAAAATACATGTGTGCAGAAGAGGTCAGATATGCTACAGAGACTCTGGCAGCTCCTGTGGCTCAGCAGGGGAGCCAGGCTGAATGTAGAACAAAAGCAGGTACAGTAAAGAAATATATACGGTGTCACCACATGCTTTCACGGCAACTAATGATGATGACATGTTTTCTTACTGTACCAAGTCAACAAAGTCAAAATAATTTCCTGATGTTTAAATCTGATGCAGTACTGTACATATGCGACCAATAGCCAGCATGGTGGAGCAGACTTACCGTGGTGGTGCGTGAGCGATCGGCTCCGGCCCTCAGCAGGACCCGGACACAGTCAAGGACTCCTGCTTCGCAGGCCAGGAAGAGGGAGGTCAGTCCCCCCGCCGCCGCCGAGTCCACAGTAGCTCCTGCAGACAGCAGCACCTCCACACAGCTGGAGGGAGGGGGAGCGACGTCAGAAAAACAAGTACTAACATACACATAAATAAACACAATGGATGGCATTAAAGCTACAGTGTGTAGTTTCTGTCGCCCCCCATGAGGAATTCTAAGTAAGGACAACAACACTGTTGGCGCATCCACATGATACAAGAAGAGGTGATTGCGCACACACCGCAAAGTTACACACTAAAGCTTTAATTCTTATATTAAGCATACCTACATGTTTATTTTCATTTATTTTTAATGAAAAGGATAAAATAAATATTCGTTTATTATGTACCTATTATAATATCACTATTCTCCACTTTAATAAGATTATTTCCAAAAACTCCGCTAGCATACCGTTTTAGATTTTATTTATTGGCATAAAAAAAGACAAAGTAAAAGCTCAGACTCCAAAAGACATATTTTATATGACAATACATGCATTGATTGCACACATCTTACCATCAATCGAGGAATCTCTGTGTATGCGTGTGTGTGTGTGTGAGAGTGTGAGAGTGTCTCCCGCATGCGCAGTATAGTAGCGGAGGCGAGGAGTTGCTACATCCCTAGTGCGCTCACTGATTGCGGTTCACAGGCTACCGGTGCCGTGCCAAAAAGTGGTCATCCGCCAAAAACTGATTGCTGTCTATCCTGCGTGCAAATTGAAAGAGAATGACACAAAGATGAAATTAACTGCACACAAACACGTTAGATGAACTCGCCAGCACGTTGTTTTGTTGCCGGTTGCGCATGTCTCCGGCTGTTCTGCTCATTTTGCTGTCAATACTGCAGACATTGTCTTTGCTGTAATCAAATCGGTATATATTTATGTTTAACATGAAGTATACTACTCCTCGTATGTAGTAAATCAATGGGAAACATACATGTGTACAGACGAGGCTAGCAGCAGCAGCGCCGCGTCAGACACGTTTCTGGTGTGTAAAGACGTAGAAAACACCACGCTACAGAAACGCCACGCAGCCAGTGTGTGGCCGGCCTTACAGTTTGATAACGTTGTGGGGAAAAAAACTGGGAACCGAGCAATCGGCCCATTCAGAACAGGCACACGCTCCAAATGGGCACTGCACTGGTACACACTAAAGTTGGGAGTCGGCGCACCACCTGTTCAGAGACAAGGGATGAAATCCATCAGCCCTCCAACCAGTAGGAAGAGAGAGCCGATCATCTGAGGAAAACTGAGCCCGTCTGCTAACACGACCACTGAAAAAACTGTCAACCCCTGAAAATTTGTGTGTGTGTGTCTCAGCATGCCTTTTGGATATCCCCAATCTATAAATAACACTGTGATCAGATATTACAACACTGCACATTCCCCAGCTGGTCCTGGGCATCATGTTTTTGACACACACACACACAAACAAACACTGACAGCACACGCGCACACACACACACGCACACGCACACGCACACGCCTATAGTTCACAGAGCCTCTCCTGCTGTAAGCATGATACATCAGGATCAATACGTGTGATCAGAACTGAGTGTACTGTAGGAGCGGATGTCTTAAATAATTAATGAGAGCCAGGAGATAAGCTCCCAATCAGCAGAGATGAAATCAAGCTGCAAACATTAATGACAGCTGCCCAGTTAAAGCTCTGAGCTGAGCTGATTGTAGCTGTAGGAAAAACACCCCATAAAGCTTCACAGTCCATAGCGTATGCCACAAAGCCACCAGTTAATACTGGTTTGGTGATCAAGCAGACATGCTGGCACCGAAACCCAACGCAGTCACTAGCATTGGTATAGCGGTCGTATTACACGCATGGCAGGTTCCAGCTATGTCTCGCAGAAAAATAGGTCCCATGAGTCATTTATTGAAAGCACATTACATATAGAATAACTAACATTTACTGTTGGGCCAACGTGACACACTAAAAAGAGAAAGGTCAAGTCTCGAAAATGCAACCACGGTTATCATAGACCCTGCTTGCACTGGGTTTTAAAATGCGTCTTGAGCAGTCAGCAGGGTCACACGGAATATGAAAAAAGGCAGAATTCCCCGCTGATTTCAAAACACATTTAAAAAAATAAATAAAAGTAAAACTCAGAATGTTAACACATCTCCACCCCAAGCAGGAAAATAGCCCACAAAATTTTGCAGATTTTCATTCTGGATCATCACTGAAAACTGTAATAATAATAAAAAAAAAAAAAAAAAAAAAAAAATCAGATCAGGATAAATAAAAGTGTAAACGGCCACCATGATTTACTTGTCTTGGACGCATTCGACAACATATCCTTTTAGTTTAAATGTTAATGTGCCCGGACGATTCCAACGTAACAGGAAAATGGGTCATCAATGCACTACGTGGTGGTTGTTTTGGCAGCAGCATACCAACGCGCTATAATTTGCCCACTTTACGGCGACTTGGAGTAAGTGTTGCCTGAGCATCCATCGTTTTGCCCGATGGAAGGAGATTGAACACGTTGTTACAGTACAGTACGGGAGCTCACCTGCTGTGGCCGTGGGCGGCGGCAAAGTGTAAAGGTGTGAATCCATTTTCATCCGAGACGTCAGCAAGCGATCCCGAAGACAGCGACAGCAGCAGCAGCTTCACACACTCTGACAGAGAGAGACAGAAACATGGTCATGCTGCAGCCTTCTTGTTGTACGCCGTGGAAGGCAGAAAGTAGCCGTGAGCAGAGAGAATTAACAAAAATACAATAATTCCAGTCTACAACATCATAAAAAAAAAAAATGCAAAAACATGTCAGAGTAAATTACTAAAAACTGTACAAATGTACACTGTTCACAGCGGAGCAAACCCTTTTTATTGTTGCCATGGATACTCTACAGTAGGTAAAGTAGTTGGTACGGCACTAAGCATAATCCCTCAAAATCAGTGTAAAAGAGGTTTTTTATTAATCACAATAAGTTGCCATTAATGAATGTTTTTTTGTTTAAGTCGTGCCACCTTCTGTTCCATGAGCGTCAGCCAGTCTGTGTTTCTTTCACTAGCTGTTCTGGAAAGATGAAACATGATACAGTTCTGCCTTTGTTCTGTCCAATATGCTGAAATAAAGACAATTTCAGCCCCTCCTCATTTTAAAACAACAAAGATGAATCAACAATATATTCGTCTTAGCATTCGGCTACTACATTTCCCAAGAGCTTACAGTGGCGTTTTATCTTTGTATAAAATGCCAAGCCGTCCAAATGTTACTCTCTAGTACAATAATACAGTACCCATTTATCTTAGCATATGGACAGAAATCCCCAGACAAACTTTTCAGAAAGACTGATGAAAGAACCCTTTTATGAGAAATAACACTGAACATGAAAAGCCAGTGGAGCAAACCAGAAGTGGGGCAGGAGACCAGCTCTCTGTGGTGCATGTGACATCCGCGAATACAAAAATAGTTATACAGATTCATCTCTGTACGGCATATCAGGTATCATAGAGCCACCAGAAAAACAGTACAGAATGAATACCGGGTGAATTCTGCATTAAATGGAATACATCCAAGTTCTCTTTCTTTATGTAAAATAAAAATAAAAGACTACAACCCCAAAACCTTTATATTCAAACTGCTGTTTTATAACAGTCGACTGTCTGTTTTAGTGGCTTCCTAATGCTCGTTACTCGCCATGCGTTTCATGTTCCCGTTGTTGCACACACATTATCACATCAAACCATCTGCGTGTGGTTTAAAACGTAGAAACTGATGTCGGTTGTTTCGGGAAATGAAGGAAGTGATGGAGGAGAGGTAAACGGGGATCAGACGAGAAGGAAAGCTCTCGGGAAAAGCAAAGGACAATGAAATATTGATGGGAGGTCTTTGTGTGTCAGCGAGTGTGTGTGTCCTCTGTGTGTAGGTCCCGCCTACTATATTAAGCCCTGAGCCCAGGTGTCCTCCAGCTGCATTAGTCGTGTTCATGGATCATCGCTCCTCGACTGAGTGTTACTAAACATCTCAGCGGGGAAGCAGATCCTGATAGACCCGCAGTGTGCGTTTATGGGTGTGTTTGTGCAAAGGGGTCTGCATGCATTAATTAGTCTGCGTGTGCGACTGTATGCACGACACTGCCGCGGTGCGTCAGCGTAACGAGCATGTGGTCGACGTCCGTGCTGAGGGTACAGCCCTGACATGACAGTCCAGCTCATTTTATGGCAGCCAACATAATGGGAGCAGCCGCAGCGCTCGTACAATTACAGACTTTAAAACACAATGGAGAGTGTTCGTCAGCACCAGTCTTTGTCCTCTCACTGCATCTTCAGATCGCTGCAAAAAGCACATCAACAACTAGCTGCTTGGCAATGCTAATGAATGCTAAATATGTTATGTTAATAATTAAGTATGTTAATCACGTTGTTGGTTGTAGAGCCGTAAAGATTAACTGATCGGTTGTCAACTATTAAATGAATCAACTATTTTGATAATCGATTAATCGGTTTGTCTTATTTTTCAAGAAGAAAAAAAAATATAATCTGAATTCTCTTGTTGCAGCTTCTTAAATGTCAATATTTTCTAGTTTCTCCACTCCTCAGTGACGGTAAACTGAATATCTTTGAGTTATGGACTAAACAAGATATTTTAGGACGTCTTCTTGGGCTTTGGGAAACACCAGCAGACATTTTTTCACCTTTTTCTGACATTTTATAAACCAAACAACTAATGGATTAATCAAGAAAATAATTGACACACTGACAATAAAAATAATCGTTAGTTGCAGCCCTAATCTGTGATAATCAGACACCTACAGCACTTGAACCAGTTGCAAGGTTGTGACACGTTCCCTTCATCTAGTCAATCTGAGTACTTAACCTAACGATTCCTTATGCATATACATGAGTCGCTAAACCTTTACAGATCCTCGGCCTGAATTTTCATCCCTAAAGCATGAACTAAAAGTTAAACTTCATGCATGAAAAGATCTTTTATTTAAAGTGACACCAAACTGAACCTTAACATCTCATTTTCTTCTCACTAAAAGTCCAACAAAAGCACAAAGTTATGTTTTAATTTAGCTGTTGTGACAATCTCAGACCGTGTTTCTGCAGAGACTATTAGTTGAGATAAGAAAGCAGGTGGCAGGGAGGTTTTGTGGTTTGAGTCTTTCTTCGAAACAGAAATGTCACAGGTTTTATGTCTGGAACATTTGAAATCATGTTCCCCCTAAAGGTTTCTTTCACAAGATATTCAAACCTGAATCACTCACTGTGATTTGCTCTGGAAAAGGGCAACAACTTAATGACTAAAACAGAAAGAAGTCTCCTTTGTGGAGGCATATAGTGTCCAGTCTCTTATCACTATGAACCTTTGTTCTACACTTTATTTAATAGGAAGTCAACTGAGCAACTGGCTCCTCTTCAGCATCTTTATATTTATGCAGTTTTACAAAGTCACAACTACTTCAGGTCCTTATTTAAAATGCCACTCTGACTCGCTGTTGACAAGAGGGGGAAGCTTTATAGCCCAGCCTTTACGCAGTTCAATATAACTGAAGCTCACGTGGGCCTCCAAGTCCTCGAAGAGAACTGTGGCTTTGCGTAAACACACATCGTACTAACTGAAGCAAATGAGTCATGACACGTAGAGCAGACGGATGTGGTCTTCACTTCACAAACATAACTGTTATATGTGTAAACAAAACAAGAGAAAACTACATGTACTTTCTTAAAAGGTACCATGACATGGTGCTCTTTGGATTCTTTTATATAGACCTTAGTGGTCCCCTAATACTGTATCTGAAGTCTCTTTTAAATAGGCCTTAGTGGTCCCCTAATACTGTATCTGAAGTCTCTTTATATTTGGCTTTAACTGAACATTTGCTCTCACTTTGCGGAAAAAATATCGGGATATATATCGTATATCGATATTCAGCCAAAATATATCGAGATAAGACTTTTGGTCCATATCGCCCAGCCCTATCCCCTAATACTGTATCTAAAGTCTCTTTTATATAGGCCTTAGTGGTCCCCTAATAGAGCTGGGCGATATATCGATATTATATCGATATCGTGATATGAGACTAGATATCGTCTTAGATTTTGTATATCGTAATATCGTGATATGACATAAGTGTCTTTTCCTAGTTTTAAAGGCTGCATTACAGTGAAGTGATGTACTTTTCTGAACTTACCAGACTGTTCTAGCTGTTCTATTATTAATGATTAATTAAGTGTGAAGATATTTTGCGAGAGCACCAACTGTCAACTCTAGAATATATCGCTGCAATATCGATCGAGGTATTTGGTCAAGAATATCATGATATCTGATTTTCTCTATATCGCCCAGCCCTATATTAGAAAATGTGGGACGTAGAAATAAGCGCTGAAAATGTGTAGAAGAAAAATTTAACAATTTAAAACGTTGGAAAAAACTAAAACAAACCTTATGGAGCTTTGATTTCAAAAAAGGTACTCCTGTTGTTATACAGTATTTATGTTTACATTTTATTGTTATTTGAACAGCTGAGCATTGAACCAGGTGAAGAAACCGGTTTATTATTTATTCATTTGATTTTGCAACTGTTCACTGAAATGGCCGGTTTCTATGAAACTACATGTGAAATGTCATATTTGGCTTTGACTGAACATTTGCTCTCACTTTGCGGAAAAAATATCGGGATATATATCGTATATCAATATTCAGCCAAAATATATTGGGATATGGCTTTTGGTCCATATCGCCCAGCCCTATCCCCTAATACTGTATCTAAAGTCTCTTTTATATAGACCTTAGTGGTCCCCTAATACTGTATCTAAAGTCTGTTTTATATAGACCTTAGTGGTCCCCTAATACTGTATCTGAAGTCTCTTTTATATAGACCTTAGTGGTCCCCTAATACTGTATCTAAAGTCTCTTTTATATAGACCTTAGTGGTCCGCTAATACTGTATCTGAAGTCTCTTTCCTGAAATTCAGCCTTGGTGCAGAATTCCAGCCACTAGAGCCAGTCCCACAATGAGCTTTCCTTAGGATGTGCCATTTCTGTGTCTGTAGCTATTGAGGAGGAGAGAGGGGGGGCAAGGTGGAGGGTGGGGGTGTGGCCTTGACCAACTGCCACTTTGCTAGTTTGAAAGCCATGATGTCTCTCTCTCTCTCTCTCTCTCTCTCTCATGGATGGGCCAAATTCTCTGGGCGGGCAAAAGCAGAGAAAGGGGAGGTAACCTTGCTCCTTATGACCTCATAAGGAGAAGATTCCAGATCGGCCCATCTGAGCTTTCATTTTCTCAAAAGGCAGAGCAGGATACCCAGGGCTCGGTTTACACCTATCACCATTTCTAGCCACTGGGGGACCATAGGCAGGCTGGGGAACAAATATTAATGTTAAAAAACCTCAAGATGGAAACATGGAAATATTCATGCCATGGGACCTTTAATGATCACAGAGTACATTTGTTTCCTTTTATATGTTTCTTCAACATGCAGTAAAAGGAAAAGGCTGAATAGCAAGTAGAGAGAGTGTGTGTGTGTGTGTGTGTGTGTGTGTGTGTGTGTGTGTGTGTGTGTGTGTGTGTGTGTGTATATATATACACACACTTTAAAGTGCTCATATTATGCTTTTTGGCTTTTCCCTGTTCCTTTATTTGTGCACGTTATAGGTTTACAAAGTGAAAAAGCCCAAAGTCCACCCCAAAGGGACTTACCATCTCCAACAGAAAACACTGTTCACCAACTGCTCCAAACAGCTCTATTGTAGTCCAGCCTTTACTTCAGAGACGAACATGCGTCACTTTGTAACACACGTTATAATGCTCACCTAGCTGCTAGCGTGGCATGCCCTCATACTCTGCTTCTGACTGGCTAGTAGTCCTTACCTAGACACTGTCAGGGCACGCCCTTATACTCTCTTCTGACTGGCTAGTAGTCCTTACCTAGACACTGTCAGGGCACGCCCTTATACTCTCTTCTGACTGGCTAGTAGTCCTTACCTAGGTACTGCACATGTGGGACTCCCAACAACGATGGAACAGAAGTGAGATGTCTCCCTCTGTAGCTAAAACAGAGAGCTCAACACACAGGGTGAAAAGAGGAGCTGCAGCAATGTGCAGTACAACAAAAATATGGTGTTTTTTGAAAATTAAACATGTAAACCTGTTCTGGTACAACCTCTAAATACAATTATGAACCTGAAAATGAGCATAACATGAGCACTTTAATCTTTTGGTCATATGTATTTAAAGATTGACTTCATAGTCATTATCACGGTGGTGTCTTATGAACATGTAAACAATGCATACATTTCATTTATATCAGCCTCGCTCATGGAACAATCAATCCTGTGTGAAACCTTTGTTTGTATTTTAGTGTATCACCCTCTCTCTCGCGCTCTCTCTCTCGCAATCAATATGAATCAATAAAAGCCTCCGAGCGTTCCTTGAAGACTACTCTTTGAAATCAATCATCCAGCCAGCCGCTGACCGAAACCACCAGACAGGGATTCAATTCCCACAAAGTTCAACGCTGCTTTAAAATAAACGTACACATTGGTGCTTTGGACATAAGCAGCCAGAAAAGTCCAAAAGAAAACAACTGGAGCACACTGATTGATTTGCATGTTATTTAACCAACAGTTATTTAACATTGTGTAGTCAAGAGTTTGTGAAATTGTGTCTTTGTGAGGGTCACAAAATCATAATCACTTATAAAGAAAAATATCCACATTCAGGGCCATAGCCATGAGTTTTGAAGGTCACAAGTGTCACTACATCCACCCCAAGGATGATGACCAGCCGCCAAATATAAAATCTGAAAAAAATGTCAAATAAAATTTTCATATTCCCCCCCCCCAAAAATGAAGATCTAAAGCATTTAGATTTAGTTCAATAGGATCGTCCAATCCCTCTTTAATGAAACAGGAACTCAATTCAGACAGAAAAACGCACAATAATGAACTGATTTAATTTCTGTTAAAGGAACACGCCGACTTATTGGGAATTTAGCTTAATCACCGTAACCCCCAGAGTTAGACAAGTCCATACATACCCTTGGTATCGGGAACTATATTCTCAGACAGGCTTTCTGCAAAGCAAATCATTCCGCCCAAGTACTATATTCTTCCGCCTGAGAATATAGTTCCTGGTTTGTTTACGTTTAGAAGATGGTTGTGTCTCATGTTACATTGTTTTTTGTACACGCTGTGACTCCACAAATCACAACATGTAAATAGGAACATGTTGGCGTCATTTTGTCACTTATTCGGAGCAGTAGGATTACTGGAACCATTCACCTGCATGTTCTGTGCTGGCCTGATGCCGCTGGAGCCGTCAGACAGCCTTACAGCACACACAGAGATGAGAAGGGTATGTATGGACTTGTCTAACTCTGGGGGATAAGGTGAATAAGCTAAATTCCCAATAAGTCGGCGTGTTCCTTTAAAAGTAGTCAGATTTCTAAAGTCTTAAAAAATACTGGAATTAGCCTATGAAAAATTGTAGACTTAAAAACTTTTTCCCCAGGTTGCTAAAGAGCCCAAATTCCCAGAAAACAAATCCCGACATGACCTCACTGTCATTAGTGGTAGCCCCGGCTTGTCTGCATCAAAGGAATAGTTCGGATATTTTCCAGTGGGGTTGTGTGAGCTACTAGCCTGGACGCCAGCCAAACTTAGCCCCGCCCACAAAATTCGAGGTCGGGAAGTTCTGACTAGAATCTGAGTATGACCACGTCAGGCTAGTGAGCTACTTCTCCATAGTCAGTGCATTACCTACATTAGATGGCGCCCAGCGCACCCCAGGTTTGGAGAAGCAGGCAGGAGATAACGAATTTTACACTTTAAAAACCTATATTCGTTTATGTGTACGCTACATTTAGAATATTTTCACCCCTTTTCCTTGAAACTGAAGCGGTTATCTCTGCTGTCTTCCAAGTCACCAGACTCCTTTACTGCTGCACTATCCCTTTAAAGCAATGAGACAGCAGCAATCCTTAGTCCATTACCAGCTTCATAAATACCTGCTGTGCCTTTAACATTACCCCTTAAATGTCAACCAGCCAGCCAGTATTGATGAATTAAATGCCAGTTACCTGAGTGTCCGTTCTGAGCAGCAGCAAACAAGGCAGAGGTGTGGTTGTGGTTGTGGTAGAGGTGGTGGTCTTGGTCAAGATGATTGGGCTTGTTGTCCATGGCGGTGGTAGAGGTGGTGTTGGTGGACATGGTGTTGTTGGAGGTGGTAGTGGTGGTCGGGTCTGGTTGGTTAAGCAGCATTGACAATAAAGTGACATTTCCCTGGGAAGCAGCTTGGGGGAGCAGGGGGCGCCCGCTGTCCAGGGCAGCAGGCCCTCCGCCGCTGAGAGAGGAGACTACGGAGGGACACCAGCCTGCAGGGGGGAGGAGGAGCAGGAGCAGCACAGGTTAAACTAGGTGGAGGAAGAGCAGGAGGAAGAGGAAGCGTCTAGAAGCGCTGAGCATGGGAGAGCGAGGGTGTAAGAAAAGGTGGACGGGTTGGAAGGGAAGGAGAGCACATTTCAATTCCACGCATACGGTAGTACAGTCTCTTTTGTCTGAGCAGCAGGCAGCAGGTAAAGCAGGGGATACGAGTTGTAGTTAAATAAATGTTTTCAATGAGCTCATGCTGTGCAGCCAAATATTGTTTAAACCCCCAGTTTTAAATTCTAGTTGAGGTGCCAAAGTTTCAAAGATGCCAGATATGTCAAGCTGAAGTTGGCTGAAATGTTTATAAAATGAGGTAAAAGACATCTACAAAATTTCCATTTGATGGAATTGTGCAGGTGTATAAAAAAAAAAAAAAAAAAACTTGGGTTAAACTGAACTTTGATGAAGAGTTGGAACAAGATGATATAGGATGTAATGCATACAGTGTAATATTGTCAAACCGTGTCACAAACTGATATTTAAGAAGAAACAAAATGAGAAGTCAGCTGACTGGCAACGACAGATCTTTTATTTTGAAAGGCAGCAGGTTAGCTATTTAGCATCCAGGCTATCTGCTACTGAGGCTAGCTTAATTTGAAACTAACTGAACCTACAAAATGTGTGAAGTGTTCTGCTACTAAAGGTAGGTGCACTGATTTCAGCTAGTCACAACCAGCTAGTTCTACCAAAATCAAATACTAAACCTCAAAAAAAAAAAAAAAAAAAAAAAAAAAGCAAACCCAGGTGGTTTCTGTTGCTGTAGCCTGGAGCTATTCTTGGCAAAATCCCATGTGGTGGATGGTTTATGTTATGAACATACCAGTAGGATTACAGGAGGATTACGGGGAAGAACAAGTAGAATAGTAAAGTGACATACCGAGGTTTTGTTTCAGCCTCAGCTGGAACTCATCCAGCAAAACTGTGGTTAAAGCTCAACCTGGGAGATGATCTCTCCCTTCAGATCTGCTGTTAACGTGTGGCTTATAAAACAACCTTTTTACCTTCTTATTAAACCTCTTAAAACTCCCGATTACCTCATTAAAGTCCTTTATAGGTTTAGTTTTTATAAATGTATAAAAATGTTACACTATTGTGCACTGTGTATGTTTCTATATTGGAAACAAATCTGCCTAGATTTCATTTAAAATAGCAACCCATAATTCAATGTTTCTATGGTTGGTTATACATTATTCCAGGTATTTTGTTTACTGTGAAATTCAGCCTGACATGTTTGGCATCTTTGGACACTTTGGGATCACCACTAGAATAAAAAAAAATAAAAAGTATTAAAGGAGAATTCCGGTCGATTTCAACATGTAGCTCTGTTGTTTGTAAATTTGGACTGCTGTTGGTAGGGAGAAAAACGAAAACAATCGGTGCTGCCTACGCCGCGTTATCCTCCTGCTAGCGTTAGCACCCAGGAGGCTGAAACAGGGCAAGTTTTAATTGGCTTTTAGTCTCTTAACGTGTTCAAAATGTCATTACAAGAGCCTACTCATGTGAAGTGATTCCTTCCGAGTGAACACAGTGTATCTGACTGCAGTAGATGTGAAAGAAATGCATACAATTTGTGCTAATTCAGTTCTGTTTAGTTCCGGTGTACGGCAAGACGAGTGCTTAGGGACCGTCTACAAACTACAACACCGAAAAGAGATACAAAAATATTTTCCAAAATAGGCATATGCTTATTTTTGAAATGTAAGTGCTGGAGTACAACCAGCAGGAGACAAGTTATAATTGATATAGTTTGGAGATACTACCTTATTTAATCATTAAATTAATAAATATTTTTGTATCTTTTTTCGGTGGTGTAGACAGTTAGAACAGGACACAACATCCCAAACACAAGAAGATGTTCACTGTCTTGCCGTTTCATAAAAAACAAGATTTTAAGATATTTGTTAATTTTAACATGTATTGTTTACTGTGGTAATAGATCATATTTGTATTTACTATCTACATATGTTTAATGTTTGGAATATGCTGAACTATTTTGCCTGCTCTGGAAAATAAAACTTAATTTCAAAGCTTTCTCACAACACAGGAACCCAATAATAAAATCTGTCTGTAATTGAATCAGCAGTTGACGGGTGCTGCAGCCTGGACAAAAGAGTCTGTCATCGCATCCGATTAACAGTGAGATGATGGACAGAATTAGTCTTTCAGTACAATCCCTCACCCACAGTATTCACACAGTGGACAAATAGAAATGCACACATTATTTAGTAGGATACTGTTGCAGTTATACAGCATTACTTTACTAAATTAGTAGGCACAACTAACGGATGAAGTAAAGAACATAAAAACCCCCAACAACTTGCTAAAACCACAAAAAAAAAAAAAAAAAAAAAAAGTTAAAAAGGCAGAATGGAGAATTTCAGTGCAGAAACTTGTTTCACAGACTGAATAGAGAGATACAACAGAGATCGAAGAAAAAGAACAAGTGCAGCAGAGATTCTCAAGGACACAGATAATGGCAGCCGCTATGGTTGCACTTACTGTCCGTCAGTGGGTGGCGGTCGGGAACAAAAAGCTACAAAAAATATCTGCCAACTGAAATTGCAATAAATAAGTCTGGGAAGTAGCAGAATCTCTCCCCCCCCATTTCAAGTGGGGACTACTGCAATCAAATAAAACCTGAAAGGTACTGTACGGCAACACAGTTTTTTGACTTGAGATCAGTGTGCGGTAACAAATTTATTATTTTAGTCTTACAGAGGCTTTCATCTAACCGTTAAATATCAGTAAATAAGCACACATCAGCTGATCTGAGGACTTTTATTCTAGAGGAGCAATACTCAATGATATGATGGTATAACTGTCTGGTATGGTAAGTTTTAATGGAGAGCCACGTTTTTAATGATTTGGGGGGTTACGTCATTATAGGTTTTCTGCAAAGCAGTTGGTTACGTGACTAAATAGAGCAGCTATATATTTTTCAAATCGGGATACATCTTCATGCAAAAGAACAACTTTCAAATGATGCAAATGCATTCTGTCACATTTCACAGGTACATTTCAGGATGATTCCAGTTTACTACAACTTGGGCTTTGTATTTCTAGGCTTCATCATATGTTTCACTCATGATACCTGCGAACATAGCAAAATTACTAACAAGAAGCAGACTGGGCAATAAACAGCGAGCGTCAGTTAAGACAAATTATCTAAACCAGCTTATTTGGAGTTAAAACATAAGTGTGTGCAGTTAGTGGGGAAAAAGGAACCAAGAAAAAGTAATTCTGTAAACTGTGATTGTGACTGTTTTGCAACAGTTTGGGTAATCATTTCTGTTGGCTTTGGTTTCTCAGGAACTGTCTTGCTGAGATGTGGGGGATCAAACTGAATGAAATGTTATTATTACAGATAGAAATTATGTCAAAAACTATGGAAATAAGACCAAAGTTGTAATAAGCTGGAATTATTCTGTAGTCATACTACATGGTACAATCAAGCAACGGACATCACCAGGTAAATATACATGCTTACATTTATATCAAAACAACTGAATTACATACAGAAGGCCAGTGGGACAAGTTAATGGAAGCTAAAACAGAAAGAGTGCAGAAAGTACAGGAGTGGTGATGGCATGCTACTGGAGGATGGAAAAGGGAAGGGGAGGAGAGAGCAGCCTCTGGCATCAGCTTCAGAGAGGATAGGGGTTACTGGTGGGGAGAGCTGCGCACCAATCGGAATACGTGAGAAGGGGAAACGTCTGCTTTGCCTCAACTGACCCTGAAGGCTAACCTTTAAGAAGCACTCAGGCACATGTTAGCGACATGTTGTCAATCTCCGCTGTTGAAACGGATACCAACAGGGCTAACGTGACAACATGGGAGACGAAAGGTGCCCAGAGGGAGGACATATTAAGGGCAGAGGAGAAGAGTAAGTAGAGAGAGGATGCAGTGAGGTACTTTAGGGATTCAGTGACAAACTGAATTGCTATTCTGTATTGCATTCCTGCGGTTATACCAGTCTCTGCGGCCTGATTGCTATGCTATGCTATACTATGCTAAGCTTGCGCTATGGAAAGACAGTCGAAGAAAAGAGGCAGTGCGGAGAACTGGAGGGAGGTGGAGCATGGAGGAGCCCCTTTACCTGATGCTGTTGCCAGGGGGCTGCCTGCTGAGGCTCGGGGGCTACGGGAGGATGAAGCACTAATGCAAGAGGAGGTGGAGGGGGGGTTTATGGAGGAGGGGCTACTGACAGTGGCGGCAGGGCTGATGACGGGGGGGCACTCTGCACATGCTGCTGCCGGCTGCCGCTGAGGGCCCCGGCCAGGCCCCGGGGAGCAGGCACCCACCTGAGAGGCCGTCAGGGCTGGGACCAGGTCCAGGGCGGGTTTGGGCGGCAGCTGGGGCGTGGCCGGTTTCAGCCCAGCCCCAGAGCGGTTGCTGTCCCCCACCCCCTTGATGGGTGGATGAGGAGGAGAAGGGGTCTGGGAAAGCCCTGGCTTTTTGGGAGGAATAGGGGGAGGGTTTCCCCGGTCGATCCTGGCCACCGTGGGCGACTTGAGGCCGATCGGATGGCAAAGGCGGCCGGGAAAAGGGCCTCCCTCCGACGCCGAGTGTGGCAGGCCTGGACGCAGGGGTCCACCTCCTCCTGCTGGAGGGCTAGTGAAGCGCGAGAGGACCTGCGTGACCGTGTGGCGTGCTTGCTGCTTGGCGGCAAAGTTGTCACGGTTGGTGGGGGACGGATCCCGGGCCGGAGGACTCTGGGACGACGTGCCATTTTGGTCCTGTTCCTGGAACTTGTAGCGGGCTGCCTGGACACGGGGGCTGACTCCAGTGGGTAAACCGTGGGGGGCTTGGCCCTCTGAGCCGTTCTCCGTCTGTACCAGTCCTCCTGAGCTGCTGTGGACGATCCCCCGACCACTTGTCTTTGGCAGACTCAGGCCCACGTAGTTGGCAGGGGTCGGTTTGACGGGTATGGTGAGGGGGTTCTTCTTGGGACCCTCCACCTCAGTGGGGGGCAGGTCCGTTTGGCAAGACGCTGTTCGAGAGCTGACGGGCTCTGTGGCTACAAAAACAGACATCACAGCTTTAGGTTTGGGTGGCGTGCCGGCGGCAGCAGCAGCAGCAGCAGGCTGGGCGTTAGCGGCACCATCCTTCCTATTGCCCTGTTCAGTCCTGAGCTGCTCCACCTGCTGCCGCAGACTCTGGCTCTCCATCTCCTCGCGGCCCAGCCTGGCACGCAGCTGTTCCCGTTCCGTGTCAAACTCTGACAGTTGCTTTTCCATCTTGGCCTCCATCTGTTGGCTGCGCTGTCGCTCGGCGCTCAGCTCCTCCTGCAGCCGGCCAGCGGTGCGGCTCTCCTCGTCCAGGCGAGCCTGGAGCTCGTCAAAGCGCTGAGACTCCTCCACGACTCGCGTGGCGAGCTGCTTGCACTCGCGCACCAACATCATGACTATGTGCTTGTTCTTCTCCCGCTCGTCCTTCAGCTGCGCCGTCAGCTTGCGGTGCTCCTGCTCCAGACTCTGGAGCTGCAGCTTCTCCATCTCCAGCTGGAAGAGAAGATACACACAAAGTAAAGGGACAGCAGCATAGATCAAGGCAATATTTTCCCAAAGACACTAGAGCTGCGACTGAAGATTCTTTTCATAGTTGATTAATCGGACGATTCTTTTACCGATCAATCAATAAGTTGTTTGGTCTACATGTCAGGAAATGGTGAAATTTCCAAAAGCCCAAGATGACGTGCCAAAATGTCTTGTTATTCCACAATTTAAAGATATTCAGTTTACTGTCACAGAGGAGTGAAGAAACTAGAAAGCATTCACATTAAAGACGCTGCAATCAGGGAGTTCTTACCTTTTTTCATAAAAAAAACCCCCTCAAACTGAATTGATTTAAAAAGTTGCCAATTAATTTAAAAGTTGACAACTAATCGATTATTTATTTTTTAATTCTTTGCAGCTCTAAAAGACACAAAACTGGTACCAACAGATCATAACATGCGTTTTAAATACCAGAGTTGGGCTTGGTAGAGTTTGCTGCTTTTCATTGCAATTTGAACCATTTGTCACCATCTTCTGATAAGTTATAACAAATCTAATAGTCATCTGCTGCCCTAGCCTCAGCTTTACATGTGAGCGGATACAAGTGCATGAATAAGTTCATCAGGTGTCTCCAGTTACAGAATTACCAAATGAATGTGTTGTACATGTGACACATTGACATCATCCGCTGACATCTTTTTCAGATCATCTGCCAACACACGGACCAGTACCCACACAGACTGTACATGCTGTACTTGTTCCATGGGCCTCAATGTCAAACATGCAATATCTCTCACAGATATACTTCACATACATCACGCCACCTGTCTTACTACCGATCCCGGCACACTGGGTATCACGTGCATCCAGAAAATACCATCCATCACCTGTATTACATAGAAAGCTGTGGATAGAAACACAGATTCAAGCTATATATAATCTGTAACTGAGTATTAGACTGAAAACGGGCCGCCTGCATTCTGCCGTGATGCAACAATCCAAATCTGAAATCATTGTTTGTCACAAAACTAAAAATGAGCCTGTAAAGAATTTTCTCAAGAAGAGCGTAGACAACCCAGAGTAATTAAGTGAGCCAGACAAAATAGCTCGATTAAATAGACAGGCAAGATAGATAAGCGGCTATTTACACAAATAGACACGCGCTATTAATGAACGGGGCTGCTTGGAGTCCAATTTATCTTTTCAGAGTGTCTCTGCATACGGTTGAATTTCGATGACTTGTCAAAGCCTCTATATCTGGAGCGTCGCTGCTATTGTTAGCTCCGAGCTGGCTTCACAGAGGGTAACAAGGCTCAACTGGGGCTCTCCACCCAATTGCAGAGACCCCAGCTCTCTAACAAGCCTCAAACAAAAGAGTCGCCACCTCGCCACCCCTGTCCCAAACGAGACTCCCTCCCTTTCTTTCGGTGTCCTCCCCCACCTCCCCTGTTCCAAACCATCAGGGAGCACGTAACACCCACCAGCTGATGCTGGGGAGGAGCGCCAGTCGTTACTCTAAAGGAGGCGCTACGACTAGCTGCTAATTGGGTGAGGATTATGGCTGTTGTAAATCAGCCTAATGCATCTCAAGAACACATTTAGGGATGCTGTGATGGCAGTGAAACACCTAGACAGGACGAAGACAAGTTTAGCAGACGCCACCACTGAGTACATTAACGCAATGCTGGAAAATCTTTCAACCTCTTAATCTCTGAAGGGGCCGGTAATGCTTGAACAGAAGAATTTTGACTGCGCCCAATAATTTCTGTAACTTTCCGAAATGAATTTACACCCACTCAACGAAGTGATTGGTCAGGCGTGTGTGTGGAGGTGGGAAAGTATGCAGAATTTAAAGTAAGCAGAGTTTAAACTTTGGCATTCTTTACAAAGCTATTTCTGTCACTTTGGATGTGTCCAAAACGAGTCCAACCCTGTGAATGCCATCCAGGAGAGACCGGTTGAAAGTGTGAGGCTTTTCACCCCATTGTCAAGTGTGGCTCTTCCTAACAGCTATAAACACCTCTGACGTGGTTGGACGGCATGCCGTACTGTATGAACTAGCGCTTTTAAAAGCATCACCTCGCTAGAAGTAACCAGGGCCCCTAAATCATTTCTTTTTTTAAAACAGGAAAGTGCATGAAGCCTCTTTTTCAGCATCTGCCTCACATACAGTTCAACACATCCAAACAGAGATGCCAAGAATAACAAGTGGTCTAAAAGCAGTAGCAGCTACATAACTTCCTCTAAGATGTAACTGTAGACGGAGGGACCTTACTCCCCCTTTGAATCCAGGACAGGGTTCGGAAATGGCAAACTTACAAGCTTTAGACTTTTTTTAATCCAAGGTTCTACAATAGGCCATGTCCAGACCGACAACAGTCCACCAGCAAGTGTTTATTTTCTTTGAGGCAGGGTTTTTACCAATTTATGTACTTGCAAGGTAAACGGTTACTTTAAAAGGGGAACTATGCAGTTTGTTTAGCTTAATTTACCATAACTGAACAGCTTCGGAGTCATTGGAATGGTTATATGACTTTTTTCGAGTTGAATGGTGGTCATCCTGCTCCCCCCCTAGCGCCTGTGAGCTGCAAAACCACCTTTGCAGCTTTGGGCCGGCGAGTTGGTGGCCTCAGCGTCAGGAAGTATGGCGTGATATCAGGTCTTGCAATGTAACGAATTGCTTCACGGCACTGCACACATACGCCCATTCAGGAACCGGCTAACAAGGTAGCGATGGAGTTTTTCACACTATTGTCATGGCTGAGCCAGCAAAAAAGAAACTGAAAGCTAGGAAAGCATTGTTGGAGGAGCAGAGAAAGAGGAAACGGCAGACTGACCGAGAGAGGAGTCAGACACAAGTAAACATAGGAGCTGCCAAATATCTATTCCGAAGCTGTAGGAGGAGCTCTATAGAGAAACCAAAAAGTGAGAAAACAGCGAAGAAATGGCCAAAACTGTATAGCGCCCCTTTAACACAACGATACAAGGTATTCTAACCTCCACTGTGGCAAAACAGGATCGGCTCTTTTACTGGATGACCCAGCAAAAACAGCAATGTTTGGTTGCAGAATCCTACTTTGCATCCAGACAAACCTCTTGTGGGACTATTTTCTTTGATACTTTTGATTCTTCTTTTCTAGAATCAAGTCAGACTAAAGCAGTTTATTCAACTACAGTGGAGAATTGGGGATGAGAAAAAGAAGGAAGCAAAAGGAGGAGGAGGAGGAGGAGGCTTGAGGACTATTTTAGGAAAAAAGGAATTTCAGCAACCACCGGTCGTGACCTTGCTTGCTTACAAATTCAGCCTAAAAACATTATGGGAGCAGGTTTACCCCCAAAACCTAACAAACAAGTGTCTTCGTCACTGTTGTAAGTGTTATCTGAGGAGGAGGGGGGGGCTTCCTTCATCTTCATGACTAATTCATGGAGGAGAGGAAGGAGTAGGGGTGTCTTCATTATGCCCATGAACCCATTCAGAGAGTGTTACGTATAACTGCCTGTCTGCCTTCAGCTTGCCTAAGACCTCATGGATAATTCAGCCGCTTACTCACAGGAGAACGACAAGAGTGGAAACGGATGGAGGGGATAAAGATAGCACAGAGAATCTGGGTGTAATTCACTCTACCCAGCAACCAGAAGATGAATGGGGTTGCAAAGGATTGGTACATTTTAGGACATTTTCCAAAGAAGGTTGAACTCAGGAATTTTGGGTGAAAAAAAACAAAACAACATTTTTACAATATAAAAATGCTACCTTTTTACTATTTTGGGGGGGAATGCACATAAAAAGTAATACTAGGTCTTAAGGCACATTTTGGTTAAAGGAATGTTACAAAGCATCTGTAAATTTCCTGGAAATCTTCTAAGGGAAGTAAAGCTCAGGAATTTGAGGGGAAAATAAATTGTACTTGTTGTGAACTTATTTGGTGAGGGGGGATACACATCTGACATGGAGGAAGTTCATGAAGAGAAAATGGAGGTCTGAGAGGAAAATTTATTTTGGAGAGAAGTCTTTTATTTTGGAGGGGGGTCACTGGATATTAGGTTTTTTGTTTGTTTGTTGTTCAATATATTGTTAAATGAGTTAACTTATCTAATTAAAGTTCATTACCAAAATTGATTTTTTCATTTATGTTAGAAGGGTTTAGAATTATGTCTGCTCTTGACAGTAAAAAAAAGTGTTTCTATCTGTATATGACATGGTTTTATTCCCTGCTATTTCCCATGGAAGGTTTCCAACTTCACAACTTATTCTGTATCCGAGTCAGGTTTCCTATCAGCCCAGGACCCAGGCTCTGTCCACACTGATGCAGGTAAAGCAAAATTATCCTTTTTCCTCGTTTTTTTTTTTTTTTTTTGCCTTCAATCCACAATACATTATTTTTTGCAACGCCCCAGAATGCCACTTTGTAGATTCTTTCCAAATCAAAAATGCTGACAGAAGGAAATTAAGCTAAACACCGCTTTCACAGACACGTTGAAGTAGCAGAAATGTTAACTTTGACACCTCTAACTCTCTCTCTCTCTCTGTGTGTGATTACTCGCTTTTGTTTGGAGATCAAAAAGAGAAGAGATGTTGTTGTGTCACCGTCATAGTGTGAACTATAATCAATCTATGACAGGAAAACAGTTGGTGGACGGGATTAAATCAGATCCCATGGCTTTGGTAAAGGTCAGCCGGTACAAAGGCAATCAGAAAAGATATAACGTATGACCTAATGTCTGTTTTAACTTCTGCACACAAGCATAACACTGAATTTGGTTTCCCTATTTTATGTTTTTAAATGTCACTGTGATGAATTTCTTTCCCTTAATGTGAAGCCTTGAACGGTGTCTGTGTTTGAAACTAAACTTGCTTCCATTGCGCACAGAAACTTAACTGCAACCTCGGACTGATGCAAAGACTCCTGAGATGTACCTCATCCTCATCCATCAGCCAAGCTTCATCGAGATAGAACTCCCGTGTCAGTGTAGCAGTTAAGAACTTCCCATATCCAAAAATGTATTGTAGTGTGTGTCAGACCAATCATTGTGATCTAAACACCTTAACACGGTCCACACTGCAACATTCCTCCGATAACTGCATCAACTGAAATGTGTCCTTAGCACTTAAGTACTAAAAGTGGGTGTTGAAGGATTGGTCTTTTTGGGGTTGTTTACTTATTATTTCCTTCTTTCTTTCTTCCTTCTTCCTTATCCAAGTATTCCAGGAAACTTCTCTAAACTTTAGAATACATTTTACTTAAAAGGTGCCCTGCCATACAAAAGCCGTTTTCACTTGTATTTTTTGAAATATGTTAGGCTAATATGTATGTTATGAATGTGAAAATGAACTGCTACTTCCTTTGTCAGCTCTAGCCACTGAAAAGAAATAAGCAGAGAAATCAGGCCAATTACAAAAGCTGGTCAGTCTGACATCATGTTGCCTGAGCTCATTACTATTCATGAGCTCGCCCAGTTGCGCTGGGTAAAAGATTCTGACAGCCAGGCTCTCATTGGCTAGCTTATCTTGTTGAATATTAATGACAACTGGCAGAAATCGAGCTGAGTCTTCCTGCAGGCTTTCTATACCACGCTAGAATGGCTTGAAACAAGGTAACCAAGGCAGTTTTTCCACAAAAAATGTTACAGAGTCGATGGTAGAACTTCAGACATCACCACAAAGTAATGACATACGTGTGGTAGGGCACCTTTAAGCAAACCTCTTCGATAATTAATGTTCAAACAAAGGTAACAAAAACACCGCAAGTTAAAAGTCAAAGTCGTGTGATAGGTGATCACAATCAGGCAAAAACTCACTGAAGTAAAAACAGTTATTTTACATCCTAAACCACAGGACCAAAATCTATTTAACCAGCTTTCCTGTCAAAACATACCACTTCCTACCTCTCCCTTCCTTCCACTCACTCCTTCCATACCTCGTCTTTGTGTGTGTTTAAAGGTTCCATTTAAACTACATCATCTCTGTTATTATTATAATAAAGGTCAGGGACAGGACACATACATATTCATACAGTATTTTCTTTATTACTCACCCACATTCATTCTGCCAGGATATCATCCAAAGACAGAGAGAGGGGACACAGGGCCATTCTGGCTGCCCAGTTTTTCGGGGCCACACACACACACACTCTTTCCAATCCTCCGAATTCAAATATATACACCAAAAACATTAACGCACACAGACAAGCATATGATTTTCTTCCTCTGGGAGAATTTCAGCCACAGAGATTTGAGCCGTGTGTAAATAAACACAATCTGTGGTTAAACAGAACAAATCTGTGATCCACAGATTGCTGATCTAAACAGTTACCTCCATTCAATCTGACTCACAGCAATTAAACTCTACTTCTTTAAACACAAGGTCACAAAGGAGGCACTTTGGAGAATGGGATTGTACTGAAGCTGCATGGCACTAAAGATGGTGATGTTGGATCATCGGTTGGTCCAATAGAGAGAAAAATATCTCATACAATTGTCGAAATGTTGTTTTCGAATCCCATTAACGCTGGTATAAACATTCATGGTCCACAGGGGAAGAATCATATTCATTTTTGGTTTGATTGTAATGTATGCTCCGGTCTGAAACTAAGGCATATTTGTAAAAAAAAATAAATAAAGGTTAAAAGCTAATAACAGCTTTTTGACGTGACAAGCACAGCGCTGATCACAAGGCTAATGATTATTTAGCCTTTCGTTCCCAACTCAAACATCATCCACTTATAGAAACCCTCCTCCTCCTCCTCCTCTCCTCCTTCCTCTCGTTCGTCTTACCCTCTTCTGGCGGCTCTCGGCAGCGACCAGCTGAGCTGACATGCGCTCCTGCATCTTCCTGCAGCGGGCCATGACGGCCTCCAGGATGGAGATGGGGCTAGAGCCCAGGGGCCGCCGCTCCTTGTCTCCTCCAGGGACCCCGCGCTCAAAGTCCCTCTGAAGTGCCAGGAAGGGGTCGGTCAGGCTGTAGTGACCGTATCGCTCTTGAAGAAACACCTCCTTTCTCTGAGCCTGGAGACAAGAGAGGAGGAGGGGGAAAGAAACATTATTTACCTTGTTCAATATGTGGATCAAAAACCATTGGACCCCATTTGGATCATGAATGTTAAAATGAAACTGGAATGTTGCAGGGTTTACACACATCATTAAAGCAGGATCAATTATTTGTCAAAAGCACTATGTTTCAAAACACGTTCATCATTTATCCCAGTGCAGGTTTCTGAGTGATATACTGCTACGTACTGTACAGTAGTCTTGCATGAACAACCAGTACTAAATAAGCATTGTGAAAGCAAACTTATGAGAACTTTCTCTAATTATTGCCTTGATTCTTGTGAAAGGTTTCTCAAATGGACAACCAAACAAAGAAGGAAAAATCTCTTTAGCTGAACTGCTCCCAACCAATTATCATTCGCATCACTTGAGCTTCTTCCCGCGAATGTCGCCGGACGACACCATTTTGTAAACCTAGCCATACTGAGAAAGACAGAGAGAGTTGTGTGGAGCTGATGGGGCTTAATTAGCTTTGTATCAATTCATTCGGAATTGGTTTGAATGCAATGGACGTTCATTAATATAAAATAGTGGCACACTATAGCTTTAATGAGCCATACAACTACTAAACTAGACCCCAAGGTATACTTCTACACACAAATATGTGAAAGACCAACAAAAAAAATTGTCAATACATTTCAGTTTCTGCACTTTATCAAGCCGTAAAAAGGCTCATGCATTGCTCTAGCAAGTGCGTCTGCGGACATCCGACGACAGATAATGAGAGCAACCAGTCTAGGGCTGGGCGAGATGGAGAAAATACCACGGAATTCTTGACCAAGTACCTTGATGTCAATATTCCAACAATATTGTAGGGTTGACCATTGGTGCTTTAACAAAATATCTTTACAATTAGATTTTAGAAAAAAATAATCACCAATAATGTGGATATAGATATGTGGATATAATATATGTGGCCAAGTGGTTAAAGGCAAATAGAACACAGTCTGTCTGGTAAGTTCAGAAGATTGTGTCACTTTACTCTAATGCTGCCTTTAAAACCAGGAAAAGACTAAACTTAAGCCATATTACGTTATTATGATATCTAAAATCTAAGACGATATCATGTCTGATTTTACGTTATGGATATAATATTAATAGATTGCCCAGCATTAGCAACCACATTCATTCATTCATAGTTTTAATGAATGAATGAAAGTGTCTCGAGATAACTCTGTTATGATTTGATACTATAAATAAAATTGAATTGTAATACGGCTTTAATGATGCTACTACTCTTTCACTGTAAGTCCAAGCAGCATCAGCACCCAGCCCCTGCATCGCCCTCCTCCCCAGGCCTCAACTCCCTCCCCTCCCCTGTGGTTTAGGAGGAAGTCCGGTCTATCAGGCCGCGCTGTGGACCCTGAGCCCCCCCCCACCACCACCACCACTTGCCCCTAACCGCTGTGAGCCCGCCTGCCTGACTCCAGCAACACTCAGCACTGCAGCAGGCCCGGCTGCTCTCAGGTTACACCGACAGATGGAGATGGAGTCCTCTGAGCCGGTCAGAGGTGAGAGCAGGAGGCCCGTGGTTAGGTCACAGGAAAATGGGTATCGCAGCCAGACCAGGTATAATACTTGGCCTTACCTGAGGACCCAAATGCTAAAACAAATTGCCTTTTGGTGGATAATTTAACTAGATGAGCCTCGACTGACTGCAAACTGCCACCATGGCGGAGAAAAATTCTTCAGCTGCACAGCTGCAGCCTCTAATGTTTATCATTCATCCTCTAGCTTTGACATCCAGGAGAATGTCAACAGAGTGAGGACGTTCAGCAGATGAATCGGAAGCCCAAGATGGCGAGCTTTCCAAACAGCACATGAACGCTGCGGCATAATGGTTAAGGCAGAAAAAAAAAGCGAAAACAAAGAAAACGTCATGTGACATCAAATTTCAGACCAATCTGCACAGAACCTTTTGTGGTAGAAATAATATGTATAAACGCCAACTTTCTTGTGCACTTACATGCTTTTTGGGATAAGTATTATTAGCCACACTGGCCAATACTGGAACCAATAAAGTTAAAGCAAAAAGAAACCGCTCTGTATCAAACAAGGAGCCAAGTGGCTGGGATATGAACTGGCTGCACACAAAGCATGTGGCGACACACACAATTAATAAAAACCTGACAATACAGATCCACTGTGTGGATCGAATGAGCAAGTTCAACCTTAAAACACTGGATAGTCTAGTACCAGGTTTACGGTTTGTATATGCAGTATCTTCTTTTATTTATTCATTCACTCCATTTATTACTCTTCTTTTACCTTTAAGATTTTAAACTTTTTAACAGGATTCTAAACAAGGAGTGAAGCATGAGTGTATGTTTTACTGTTTGCAAATATGGCGACAATAAACCTGAACCGAATTGTGTTATGTACCCAAAACTGTAAATAGGCAGATGTAGGGTTGGTTTTTAGATCCCCTTTGGTTGGTATTTCAGCAACAACTACATTTTGTAAATGGACTGTATTTATATAGTGCTTTTCTAGTCCTACTCAAAGCGCTTTTGCATCATACCTGCAAACTCAGAAGGGTTGAAAAAGGTGACATCATTCCCACGGTCGTTAAGGCACCGGTGCCAAATTAGACAAACCCTACCGGATCTACACGATTCACGTGGATGACATTTTCCCATTCAAATTAGCGATTTTTGCCCAAAACGACAAGTTTGCAGATATGTTTACAAAGTACAGGCACCAGGCACCATTCACACACATTCATACACCGTGGCCGAGGATGCTGTACAAGGTGCCACCTGCTGCTCAGATAATACACACGTTTACACTTCGATGGCGCAGCATCAGGGGCAACTCGGGGTTCAGGGTCTTGCCCAATGACACTTCGACATAGGACTGCAGGGCCAGGGATCAAACCGCCAACCTTCCGATTGGTAGGCGACCGATCTCCCACCTGAGCCACAGCCGCCATTTTCTGGGGTCCATACTAAAACAAATGCAGTATAGTCACTAATGCTTACACTTAAAACAGTACATAAAACAGTTACAGCAGTACGGTTATATGTCTACTCTCTAGTTGCTGGTACAGGTCAAAGTTTATGGTGAAAGATGTTAAAATATGATAATTATTGTGGTCTGCTGTTGGAAGGCACTCCAAAAAGTTTAACGTTTAAAGTCAGTAACATATTTGCTCTCAGCCAAACTCCCACTCCAGAGATGGTTCCATCAGATCCTGTGGATTAGTAAAATGGGATAAAGTCACTGTAAAATCCAGTGTTATCCAAACTGCTGCTCCAAGCAGAAGCTGCTGGCATCGGTTGGCCCCGAGTACAGTTCAGTAACATTAGCCTTGTCAAACCTGCTCTAAATCATTCTGACCGCAACCAAATGACCACATGCAGTAATCCAACGGTCAAGTAATACACAACCAAAACGCACTTGGCTGCAGAACAGCAGCTGCACACAGACCAAAACCCTCAGAACATAAGGCGCGGTGAGAGAGAGAGAGAATAACTGAAACATCCAGAAACTAATTCACACAAACAGAGATGCAGAATTTAGAGTATTAGAGGGCAATACGGAAATACACAGTAATAAATCAGCAAGCTGCAAACCATTAAAATGGAGATTAACTAATATTATAAAAAGTTAGGCTAAATAAATAACCATCAGAGCTGCCGGTTTTCAAATTCTATAACATCTTTCAGTCGAGTCAAGTGTGAAGGCCAAACACGTGAGCAGCTTCTTCTCTTCCACAAGTGAAGAAGATTGTATTTAAAAAGTCATGATTCATACCTATTGGCAGCAGCAGGTTAGTGAGGGAGGAAAATTTAATAACTGGGCGCGAGGGACATTTCAATGAAACGTGGAGGTGAGAAGAAGACAAAGAGCCCAGAGTGTGAGAGACTTAAAGAAACAGACAGCAGGGACAGGAACCAGTGACGGGAAGGTGTTTGTGAGATGCTTGGCCAAAGAAGGAGATGGAGTTTGGAGAGTCACACAAACAGTTTATATTGGCCTGCTCACAGTGAGCCATCAGGTTCAAGAGTGTGTGTGTGTGTGTGTGTGTGTGTGTGTGTGTGTGTGTGTGTGTGTGTGTGTGTGTGTGTGTGTGTGTGTGTGTGTGTGTGTGTGTGTAAGAGAGAGTAACAGAAACAATAAAAAGATATAAAATCATTCAGAAGACGTTCATGAAAAAAGAAAAAAAGACATTGTGTGAACTGAAATGTATCTCCAAACATCTAACTAACACACACACACACACACACACACACACACACACACACACACACACACACACACACCTTCAGTGTGTGTTTACGTCGGCCTCGTCTCCTTAAAGTCAACCATTAGTCACATTTTGTTACCTGCAATCAATCCGCTGCCTACATTTACCACTCAGTCAACATCAAGAAGTCAACTAGGGCTGAAACTAGACCTTTTGGATAGATCAACTAATAATTTGGTCCATAAAATGTGAACCACAGTGAAAAATGCCTGTTGCACTTACACAGATGTCTTTAAATAACTTGTTTTGTCCAATCAACAGCTCAAAACCCCCAAAATGATTGCCGAGGTGCCCTTGAACAAGGCACCGGACGTCTGTCCATGGGCAGCCCCTCGCTCTGACATCTCTCCATTTAATGCATGTGTATAGGTCCTGTGTGCAAGTGGTTGTATTTCGGACCTTTGTTGTGTGTGCGTGTGTTTACTGAATTTCTATTTTTAGGATTAATACAGTTGTCTCCTTTGTTCTTTTTCGTAAAAACAAAAACAGCAAATCCTCCCAATTAAGAAGTAGCAACCATAATGTTTGTCTATTGGGAAAATGACTTAGAAATTGTCAGAAAAATTTCCAATTACTGAGCTCTAAGCTGAACGGATACAGCTGAAATACCCAGCAGCAGTGAATGCACCGTCTGAAGGGAATCCATCGGTAAGTAAATCAATCGCCAGCGATGCTCTGCCATCCTTTTAAACTACCCTTCTACTCCCAGGATCTTCCTGTAAATATTTACGCAGAACCACAGACCATTACAGCTCTCAGTCAGGTGGCTGCTGCTGCTGATCCTCTTCACTTTCACATTACCATCATTACTTATCAGATTGAAGGTTTTTTTTATTTGTTAAAGTGTATTCCTGGGTGAGTATTTATCGAGAAGAAAGTAGTAAAAAGACATTTCAAATCCTGCCGTATCCCACAACTCGTCATCCTGGTTCGCTCCTGCTTCTTTATTTTTATATAGTTTATATGATAAATTTAGTATTTCACTGTGCCAACTAAACTCATCTGGAAGAAGTTCATTTCCTTTTAATTCAAAAATAAGCAAGTTTTTGTGCAATTCTGAATGAAATATTCTGCTTCTCCCCTGTCCTCAGAAACTCTTTTTCTAACAAGTCAGTATTACAACAAATGAGGGGTGTAAAATTGGTATGTAAATCTAATTGTTACATTTTGTAAAGAAGTTCTTAAGTTTAGGGGCGCCTGGGTAGCTCACCTGGTAGAGCATTAGCCCCATGTACAGAGGCTCAGTCCTTGCCGCTGCGGCTGCAGGTTCAATTCCAACCTGCTGCCCTTTGCTGCACGTCATTCCCCCCCCCTCTCTCTTCCCTTTCATGTCTAAGCTGTCCTATCAAATAAAGGCCTAAAATGCCCCCCAAAAAATATCATCTTTAAAAAGTGTGCAGAGAGTGCAAGAGTTTAACCTCTTTTGCCAGTGAGACCTAAACAAACTACTGTTGCACATGTAATCCTTTCCCTTCATTCTGCTTGGCGAGTTTGGAGCTATGAAAAGATCTGTCAATATTTGCTGGTTGTGAGGCTCAGGGTCATGGGTCATCCATTACAGCGTCCGGGTCAGAGCCAAATCCTTTGAGATCTCATCAGCTGTGGAACGCTAAGCTCCCCTGAGGCTCTACTGATCCCAGAGATCCATTGGTTGTCATTAGAGGAAAGCTACATCATACAGGGGAGTTTGACCAGCGCAGCTTCTGTAGGGAGACACCGATGTTTTTTTTATACTGAAGCTTCCAAAAGAAAACATTTTATATAATAATTCAGTATCTTAATTTTCTTATTTTTTAAATCGCAATCATTTTGGAACGTCTTATTGACGTGTGTAGGATCAAACGCACTATAGATAGTACTAACTTATTATACCAATCAATCTCAATCAAATGACTAACTCTTTATGGAGTCTGCTTACTTGTCATGGAGAAGTTTTCATAACTCTAGAAAATATTGCCAGCGCTGCGGAGGAGGGTCTGGCTAGTCCACACAGCATTCCAGGGATGGGAGAAAAACGTGCTCTGGTTAATTGGCATTTCTTCAAACCAATCACAATCGTCTTGGCCGGTGCTAAGCGCCCGATGGAGCCACAGTGCCTCTGCAAAATAGCCTCGGGAAGGAACTTGTTCTATTCAATTCAATTTTATTTATAGTATCAAATCATAACAAGAGTTAGGGCTGGGCGATATATCGATATTAAAAATATATCGATATATTTTTAAATGAGATATGGAATTAGACCATATCGCATATATCGATATAGTTCAAATGTGATCCTTGCTCCCATAGATATATACACAGATGTCGCCTTGAGGTTCTAAACATACGTCAAAACCGCCGCCATCTTGAAACAGGGGTGTGAAGCATTCAGATCAACGCTAAAGATGCCGGACTTTTGTACTGCTTAATTATGTTTGATAGAGGAAATGAAAAGAACAAACAGCAATGAATAACATTTAACAGGTGACAATGTGTTTTATGATTATGTATGCCGCCTTCGACCAGCAACCTGAGCTCCGGCGGCAGCGGAGGCGGAGAGCTCCGTGGCCGGCCGCAGCGCCTCTTCCCCGAAAAACACAGCTTTGCCTCGCTGCTGCGCGGGTCCCCGCTGATCCAGATCGGACCAGCCAAAGACAGAGTGGTGATCGGTAGGATCTTACACGTAGTCCAGGACGACCTGTATGTCGATATCGGGCGGAAAGTTCCACTAAGTTTGCCGGGCGGCAGGCGGACGGAGAGAAGCTACAGCGGGGCAGCAGAGACCGCCTGCGGCTGCAGGATCTGGAGCTCAGTGCCCGTTAAAATGACATGTAACGCATAAATACATACAGAAATAAATAGTGGAGGAATGAGCCTGGACATTTCAGTCTGTTTTAAACTTCACCTTGAAGCAGAAACTCTTAGTTCAGAAGGGTGAAGTTTCCGTTTGACTCAGATCTGTGAACCGATCATAATAAATATTCTTTGTATTAACACATTAATTAGTTTCTTTGTTTTGTAGTCGATAGTTCATCTTTTAGTTTACTTAAGTGGAAGCAGTATCAAGTGGAAGAATGGGACTATAAACCTAGGCTTACAGGCATGAGGCATTACATTTTGAACAAAGTAGATTATATTAATATCAAAAGCTTAATTGACCTTTGGAACGAATCACAAATATGGAGCTTTGATTTCAAAAAAGGTACTCCTGTTATACAGTATTTAGGTTTACATTTTATTGTTATTTGAACAGCTGAGCATTTAATCATGAACCAGGTGAAGAAACCGGTTTATTATTTATTTGATTTTGCAACTGTCTCTATGAAACTACTTGTGACATGTCATATTTGATTTTGGCTTTGACTGAACATTTGCTCTCACTTTGCGGAAAAAAATATCGGGATATATATCGTATATCGATATTCAGCCAAAATATATCGGGATATAATTTTTGATCCATATCGCCCAGCCCTAACAAGAGTTAATCTCGAGACACTTTACAGATAGAGTAGGTCTAGACCACACTATAATTTACAAAGCCACAACAATTCCAATAATTACAGTAATTCCCTCAAATTCTGGTGTACGTTTAAAAGTTGTTTTATTCGTGCAACAGAAAACTCAGATTGGACAGATAGTCTAGCTAGCTGTCTGGATTTACCCTGCAGAGATCTGAGGAGCTGTTAACCATAGTCCTCAGAAATCCACCGGAGGTTAGAACGCCAACACAAAAAAAGATCACAGTTTGGGTTAAAATGCGTTGTCTGACCCATCTGCATCTACATGAACTTTCTCACGCTTTAAACTACGTCCGTTGCTTTAAGCGTCTAATATAGTGCGGATGGGTTTAAATTGGAGTTAGTTGAGAGCCTGATGCTTGTCATACACAGACGCTTAAGGCCGGCTACACACTGGCTGAGTGGCGTGAGCGTGTCAGCTGCATGGCGTGTCCGTTTTTATTTTGGCTCCCATGTTAACAGGTTAGAGCTTACACACTGCCTGCGTGACACGCACACACGTCTCAAAAACTCATGCATGCTAGAAATAGGACTGACGCCTATTTGTCACATGACACGCGAGCGTGTTGGAAGCGTTTCCAGGCAAAATAGAATAGGAAAAGATGTTTATATGTCATTTTGACACATACCTATTAATACATTACATTTTGATGTTTGACAGTCTCTAGGTTTTGACATATATGAAGATTTATATAATCGATTTTCAAATATTGCACCTTCCAATACAGAACGAAATATTCTGTAGCCGATTTTGCCGTCAATACTGCCAACGTTGTCTTTGCTGTAATCAAATCAGTATATATTTATGTTTAACATGAAGTATACTACTGCTGAAAGTACATCTGCGATTATAATTTCTTATGTGGGTTGACGCACGCCATCCTAGGAGAATGCTACTGTCCTCTTCCCCAATGTAGACACTCAAGAAAAGCAGCGATTTAATCACATTCATTCACATTTGTTTTGGATCGTCACATCTGATGACAGAACATTAACAACTCAATCAAAGCCATCTCTAAGATACTATACATTTCATTGGCACAGATCTCTCTGAAGGCACAGTTAGGCAAAGAGGCCAGATTTAAACTCAACCGGTTTACATTTCAGCAAACTGAGACCTCCAGCAAACAGTTAATAAGGTTTAAATAAGAGGTTTACCTACTGATTTGGAGGGGGGTAATGTATTTACAAGAGGAGTAACAGTAATACTATAGTATTTACAAGTGAAGCAGTGGTGGAGGGCTCCGAGTGAGACCTCAGTATTATTAGCATCAAACTTTACAGGCATGCTGCACTCAGTGGGTGAGAGGGTTCAGGGAACACAGCCAGGAAGAGAGAGTTTGTCTTAGCAGAGAATCAGAGATGGATCGCTGCAAGAGGAGTTGGAGGAGAGTAGAAGACAGATGAGAGAGGTGGGGAAATGACAAACGCTGCGAGGAAAGGACAGGAGCAACAACAAAAAAATAGAAAAGAGTTAAAGCGTGAGAGAGAGCGAGAGAAGCCTAGGAACTGGGGCACAAAAACGCCCTCAGCAGAAAGAAGCACAGGGCCCTCCAAACTTTACATGGTGGAGAAGAGAGCAGCATGTCTTCAAGTGTCTCATTTTAACTCCATTCATGACTGTGTGAATAACCAGTCGGTGGCCGTCTGCCAATCTCCAGCTCGGCTACTAGAAATCATCGGTTCAAAACAGAGAAGCCGTTCATGTCGGGGGGGGAAAAATACACAAGCAAACATCAGATCACAAGAGCAGGAAGCGCTTGAGGGTGCTTCATTCAAATGTCAAATGCTCGAGGTGCTGCTCGGTTCAGAGTGCAGCAGCAGAAGGTTTAAGAAAGAAAGAGCTGGAAGTGTTTGGGAAAAACCTTGAATCAAAGGACCAGGGCTGTATTAACCAAACTATCTTTGGTTAACTACAAAAAAAGCCTACCTACTCTTCAACCAATCGATTGGTCTATGGGGGGAAAATCTGCACGTTATCTCTATATTAACTAAATCGTCCACAGTGCACTCTAACTGGTAGCATTGTGGGTCCATCAAAGTGTTTTTTATCCTGAGACTACTATACATTTTTCATGCTTCGCAATGGAAGCGCCGCATATTCACGCAATGCTACAAACACCAGCAGCGTGAAGAGAAGAGTCTATTCTGGGCTGAGCGCTCCACTTTTTTTTTGAAGAATAAGTAGTTAAGAAGAATTGGTTAAGTAGAAGTAATAACACCAGTGACTGTCCGACCAATTACAACTTGGTTGGACAAGAGCCCATCGACCAACCAACCGACCTGGAGACGTCAAAATGTACGTAACATGCAGGAGAGGCAGAGTGAATGAGACAAACTCCCGTCTGTCTGTCGCTCCTGTCGAGGGGCTCTGGAGCAAGACACCGACCCTACACCTAATTAAGAAATTAGATGAGAAAAGGAAATGTTGCATTTAAGAGTGTCTCTCACGATGTCTCACAGGAAGCATAAAGACTGTCGTTATCAGACATGCACTCTCAGTCTAATAGGTGTCTCGTTCCAAACGGACACTCTTCATCAGCCCACTGCTTCTCACTGCCAGCAGCAACGTCTTCATCACAGCATTCATTAACACTGAGTATAGGAAATGTACAGAAGAATTCAAATGGTGATGTAGGATGTCTTACAGGTCATCGTATATCTAGAGGTGCCAAGTCAAAGGCAACCCCCTAATGTAAAGCAGCAAGTTCACTGCACTTCTACATAGGTTATAGTACTGAGTATCTACATGGTTCAAATTAAGCACACTTCAGTTTAAAATCATGTTAAAACTAGTGCGGGAATGATGATTCATTGATTTAAGAATAGCACATCACCAGAAAGTTAACAGCAATTTTAATAATTGATTGATAGTTTCAAATCATTTTTCAAGCAAAAATAACACAAAACTTTCTGGTTCCAGTTTCTTAAATGGGAAGATTTGCCATTTCATCTATATTTGATAACCTTGTGAATTAAATATTGTTGGGTTTTGGACTATATTTAAATCTGGTTAATAGATGAGATTAATAATAATGCAAATAAAAAGTAGTTACAGCCTAAGTTAAACCTTAAAGCAGGGGTGTCAAACTCATTTTCACTAAGGGCCACACTGGAAAGAGAGAATCACACCAAGGGCCAGACATGGAGAGTTTATTGACGTGCTTTTGTTACTGCAGGTCTTTTTTTAATTATTTTTTTACATTTTGGTAGCTTTTTTCCTCTTTTTTTGTGGCTCTCTCAGACATTTGTCACCTTTTTGTAAATTTGTTGCTTTTTCTACGCTTTTGGTCGCATTTGTGTTGCCATGAAGCCCTCCAAAAGTCATCAAAAGAGTTCCTTAGCCATAGAATTTAGCAAATTAAGCAAAACAATGATACTTTACTTTTTTTTTTTTTTTTAAAACAACAATTACCGTATTTTTCGGACTATAAGTCGCTCCGGAGTATAAGTCGCATCAGTCAAAAAATGCGTCATGAAGAGAAAAAAAACATATAAGTCGCACCGGACTATAAGTCGCATTTATTTAGATTATAAATACAAGAGTTATTCAACTACACAATAGCACACAGAACAATACGCTGAATACGGTAGGTGTCCGGTATGTTAACGTAACACATTAACAGTTATTGAACTATACAATAGCACACAGAACAACTAGCTAGCAGGGCGTAACTGCACCGTGAACGAGCCCCTCCCGACTCGTTCCTCCAGCTCTGGCCGTCTTGCTTTCAGCCCACGATTAGCCGATTAGCTTTCTTTGTTTTCTTCATTGCAGTAAGAGTCACCTTTTCGCCAGTCTCCCTCATAAGTTTCTCCCTCATTTCAAACTCTTTCTGCTGCTCCATTACCGTTTTCGGCTGCATATTTTACTACCTGCAGTTTGTCATCTCTTTTCTTTCTCAGTTGTCTTTAGGAGGAGCGTTCTAGTTGTCACAAGCCTAGAGCGCCCTCTCGCGGCTGTAGACGGTAATGTTTTCATGTAAAAACATGTTAAATTATATATATTTTGATATATAAGTCGCACCTGACTATAAGTCGCAGGACCAGCCAAAGTAGGAAAAAAAGTGCGACTTATAGTCCGGAAAATACGGTACCTGTTTCACAGCCTGAATATGAAAACTCTCTGCTGCTTCTGGGGGAATTTCTGAGTCTCAGAGTCGGCAAATCTGCCATATGTCTGCTTTGAATGTCAGGTAATTGCAGTTTAAAAAACACCTTCCTGTATTTTTGGTTTGGCGCACAACTAGGAGGGCCAAAATTTATTGTGAACCCAAACGGATATACGGGCCGCTTCTAAATCTGCAACGGGCTGGATTTGGCCCGCGGGCCTCGAGTTTGACACGTGACTTAAAGCAACACTAAAGCACTTTTCCTCTTCGGTCCCGCTACAGGTTGGAAGCATAATTGTCCGTTTCCGCTGTCGTAATGTCTCATTGTGTCTCATTCTACAGACGTAATGAGACAACTACAGATCCGCTACCCAATCTGGCAAACTTGCATAGTGTGGTTACAGCCGGTAGAGAGACGCAAAGCAAAGGCAGAAGTGCGGTTCACCCCGTTACGAGTTGATGAACCACAAACGATTTTGGAAACATTATTTTCTGAAGCAGAAAAGTTCTTTAGTGTTACTTTAAAACAATAGCAAAAAAAGTCCATATGGTTGCCTAAAAGACATTAAAACCTCTATGAAAATGCCGGTGAAAACCCTTTTCTGTCAGCTGGATGCTGACTAATGTAATAACGCTGGGATGCAAGTCCAACTTGTGTTATTGTGATAATATTAAAAGAGACAAAGTCTTAAGCACAAAAGGTTGTATATTGGATGGCACTCTTGTTTCACGTAAAAGCAACAACAAAAAGAGAATTAAATTGCGGAGAGATTGTGGAGAAAGTTGTTCTCTAGCATCTGTACTGGAAACATTAATACATTTAAGAACATACATTTTGACCCAGTTTGAATTTTGTTCAACAACCTGTAAATGTCCTTTCACACTACACATTCTGTGTGCAATCATGCAGACAGCATCTGCACTGAATATGATGGAAATGTATAGAATAGACAAAGAGCCTTTAGGAGCACAATAACAGCTACCAAAGTGTTTTATCGTGCAAATAGTCATAAGTGGTGCCGGTTTTCTTGCCGCCGGGCTTTTAATCAACACTTCCTGTCAGTCGCAGTGCTGCCGGTAACGCCATATATCAATATATCGACCTTCCCCTCCGCGGGCTCTCGTTTCAGTCCCACAGGGTCGGGTCAGCGTGGTTGTCAACTGCATCCTGTTCCGTGCAGCCTCCACCTTCAAGCTGGAGCAGCTCTCACGTTGGTCCCTTTCTGACATGTGTTGTGACTGATGTGGTGTGTGACAGCAGCGCTCAGGGACACTTGACATTTGAACATTCGCTCAAGTGCTATTATTCAGTTTGTTCTGTGCCATTTCCTTCGTGAGAGATTTTTACTTTGTGTTCTTTTCATTCTTTTTCAACATGGCTTGGTGACACTCATTGACTTAGTTACTATGACTACAGAGTGTACAAATACTTGACTTAAACAAATTGATAACGTTTATTGTGTGTGTGAGAGAGATAGAGAGCGATATTGCAATAGTGCCAATTATGTGCTTAAAGCCTGACAGATAAGCTTGCATTTCAAGTTCAATTTCTGTTCGTGTTATAGTCTATTTCTCTTTGTTCATGTATACAACTTAAAGTAGAAAGTGGCCTTCATGTTATAGATTTGTTTGATACCAAGAATAAGAAGAGTGGAGTGAATGTAGGCGAGAGGTTGAATAGGATTTGAAAAGTATTCAGTTAGAGTTGAAAGTCTGAATGTGTATGAACAGTTTGGTTTGTATCCGAGTTAGTGACTTCAAGAAACAAAAATCATAAGCTCATATCGTCACAGTGTGACGCTGAGCAGCACTAGTATTGATAAAAAGATTAGACCAATGCTTGATTAAAAAGTAGCAGTGCTGCCTCTAGAACGAGCACTTTTTGGGGGTTTCCAAAAACTAAAACTCGACAATCCTCTGTTCAAAATGTTTCTGAGTTAATAACAAAAGGATTGTGGGTTCCTTGAAGTTGAAAAATCACCCAAAAAAGAAATCTGCGTAGTCTAACATATAGAATTAAATTCAGTGTACCCTTATTTCTGTACTGAATTTACAGACTTCCACGTTGCTTTGAGCCTCCTTTCACATACTCGCCAACACAAATCTGTGTCATCGCGGCCGAAAGAAATTTCAAAGTACAAATGTGGGAAATAACATCCACATTTCTATCAGCTTCTCTGCATGAGAACCGACCTGATTTAAGTTCCATCCTGAGGTGCCTCCTCATTGACTCCAATCCTAATTTGGATTTCTAGGTCAGAGCGGCGGCGAGCTGACAAACTGCATCGAGCGAGGAGCGCATTCGGAGCCCGGATTGGCTGAGAATGTGTGTGTGGGAGTGGGAGGGGGGTGCAACCTTTTTGGATCCATTTCTGGTCTCTGGAGATATGGAAGCCTCCAAAACATTGGAGGACTCTCTGCGCGTGTGTGTGAGTGAGAGAGTGGGAAGTGGATAGTCCTATGGGATGCACTGACCCTGGGGATGATGGCAGCGATCCTGAGGCCCATCTGTCATTCACACACACACCCCAATTGACCCATCTGCACTTCAACGCGCATTCTCCCAAATTATCAGCCAATGAGCTCTAAAGTGGCCGCAGACATTAAAACCCAATAAACCGCGGAACATAAAACAAACCTGAGAGACGTGGGATTAACAAGGTGGCACCTGAAAACTGAAGCTAAAGGTCACCAGCTACGACAGGGATGGGCAACATTTATGATAAAGAGGGCCCCAAAAATGTTATCCTCACTACCTGAGGGCCAGATTGTGACTGTACACTTCCACCAGTAGGATGCTGTAACCCTTATCATTCAATTAGCCAGGAATAGCTGCCAAATTAATGAAAACAACTAAATATATACTGTAATCAAAGTTTATATTTATCATATTCAAATGCATTTAGTAATGCTTCTAGTCATTTAAAGAACACAGAAACAAACCACATTCCTGAATAAACTAATTATTTCAGTCATATTTTAGTTCAGCCACATTTTAATTGAATGGTGCTTAACAAATTCACGTTCAAACACGTAAACAAAGTATTATTATTGTTAATATACTATATTACTGCCTCTGCCTTATACAGGCTTTCCCTCCCTCCTCACTCTTTTCCTCAACAATGAAATAGCAATCACATCTAAGGGGTTTAATCTTCCACGGAAAGGGGAGTAATGTTACTGTACCGGCATTCCTGACCGCACTTGAATGCAGCATTATTTCACGGAGAAAGAGAGAAAGACGGCCGACTGGGTTGGTAAATGGGTCCGAATCAGGGGGGGTCCAAACTACAATAACGAAAGTTGTGGTTGTTTTCAGGACACTGGCATGCACCCGTTTCTCTCACCACACGGCATCTCTGTCCTAGGTCTCTTCCTCCTTACAGTTTGAAACCCTCTGGCCTAGAAGGAGCAACGAGGCTGAAACACCCCCGCAACAGACCAACATCACTATTACATGCTCCTGGGTCAAAAGGGGCACAGCAGCTCATTACTGCCCCAGAAACCAATGGCAGGTTAAAAAGGCCATATATGTCTATCACCACAATGCAATTCCACAGACCGTAAAAGTCACTATAGTAGTAGTGATAGCATCGAGTTATTCCCCCATTCTTATCTGCCGGATTTGATATTTGTTTACAGATATTCTTACAGGTTTTTTTAAATATGTAAAAGTAGAAAAAGTGTTATTTAACATTCATTTATGATCAAATGTAGGTAAAGCGCAGGTGGAAAGCACTTTGAGGGGGCACCCTTCACATTTAAACACATACAGCACATAAATCTTAATCAGTATGCAGAGTGATGATTGGTGGCAACTGTAACACTGAGTCAGATATCTATCCCAGCAGTGAGCGAGACAGACACAGAGAGAGAGAGAGAGAGAGAGAGAGAGAGAGAGAGAGAGAGCGGCGATCTGACACTCAATGACCTGCAGTCACGTGGGATTTCACTTCGCTGGAGGGATCAATATGAGCCAAAAGGATTCGATTTGACGAAGAGAAACAGATAACAGAGCCACAGCACGAACGGGGGAGGTGGAGGAGGAAGAGGACAAATTAGACCGAGATAAAAGGGAAGAAGAGAGCCTGAGAGAGAAAATTAAGGGGAAACCGGAGAAACAGGCCCGGTGTAGCGTCGGAGAGGGCGAGAGAAAGAAAGGATGAAAGGGAAAGATGAGAAAGAGCGAGAACGAGCAAAACAGACAATTTACTGCCTCCTCTGGCAGGCTGCGTTCACACTCGGCTACAATCCCCCCCCCTCACAGTTATGCAACGTGTTGACGGTTCAAGGTGTCACTGAGCCTGAACGGCGTCATCTTTTTATCACCCCAAACTCGTCCAACGCAGCGATCGGGTTTCCTTTCATCTTGTGGGAGAGGCGGCGGTCTAGACGATAAAGTCGGGAATGCCTGGCTGGAGATTGCGTGCAACTACTTCAGCTCAACTAGAAAGCTGCAACTAACAGTTATCCTTATATTTATTTATGGGTTGATTATTTCTTTCCGATTCATTATTTATTGTCGAGCCACTTTGAGTCAGAAACAAACCGAAAGATATTTAAAAAGCTGTATCCACGAAATGTGTGACTTGATAAATGACTCTTACACCCAATTTATTAATTGATTGTAAAAAATCAAATGACTTTCCATTTAAAAGGTGCTCTAAGCCAGTGGTTCCCAACCTGGGGTCCGGGCACAGCTAGGGGGCAAAGATCACAGGGGGGGGCGCAAGTCTTTATCTGGTTTGAGGTTGAGGTAAAAAACAAAAAAAATATTTGCACATGTTAAACAAATTATGATAATACACTAGAATATATAATGTATACAAAAGTCTATATGAAAACTATATATGTTGTTGTATGCTCGGTTTTCCTGTCGCCACGGCATCACTATTTTATGAATGAAACATGGCGGAGAAACATAACAGTGCTGATAACTCCTCTGTATCAAAAAAGAAAGTAAAGCTCTATCTCGAGAGTTAGCTCAACTTCGGTTTCGGGGGTGCTCAGCTTTTCTTAGACATGAGTAAGGGGGGGGGGGGGGTGCCAAGGAAAAAAGGTTGGGAACCACTGCTCTAAGCAATGTTGGGTAATGTCACTTCTTGTTGACGTTCAAAGTATTGTCAAACAAAACTAGGCTAGCTCACCCCTCCCTCCTCCTCAATTTGTCTCCTCCCCCCAACCCCCACCCCCAGCTCCTTCTTGTTGGTTATTGGCTGGAACGCTGTTATGTTTGGTGGTGCAGGTTGGCGCAGTTTGTTTTTGTTGCCGGTTGTGGAGCCTGGGCTGTCTACAGAGACCGCGGTTTTTTTTTACAGTGTGTTCAGGGGACAGGCAGCTAGTGGATAGTGAGGAGATGTTTGCTTTATGTGAGGAAAAAAAAAAGTTGTAGCCTGAAAAACGCGTGACATCGCTTTGAGCACCTTTAATTAACTCAATGTTTTCACATTTACTACCACTGAGATGCTCTTTAGCAAGGCATTTTTCCTCCAACAGTAGAGTGAGGCTGAAGTGGGCAGGTCCAGGTGTAAACAACATGGATATACTACATACAGATCGTCCATCTTCATCCTCAGTGCACCATATTTACTTTCTGCCTCTGAGGTTGAATCAGAATAGGGACTTTTAATTACAGTGCCCTCTTTTGGCTGCTATAAATAAAGTTCAGAGCTACACAAGACAAGTAAAACACCCAAACATAATAAAGGTGTGTACGTTTGCACAACAATTACAGAGGCTTGAGGTTCACTAAAACCACAATCAGTGCCTGCAGCTCTACTCTGTGCATCAGACTAAAACACTGGAGCTGCTTACCGTCGTAGTGATGTGCTGAGAAAAAAAAACAAAAAAAACCCAGCAACAACAAAGACACCAGTCACAAGTTCAGTTAAATTCAATTGCTTCAAATTACAAGTGAAACAAGCACTTTTTTTCTATTTCCCCAAACTGACTTATATGGTCAAAAACCTAACCCTAACCTCATCCTGACCTTAAATCAAATACGATGGGGAACTCTCCCTGTAATCAATGCGGTGGATCACACCAATGTGCCATGTTGACAGACACAGCGTGCTCTCATGGCAGTGGAAAAGTGGTATTGATGGATAGCCGACAATGAGGGTGTGAGCTTTTGGGAAACGGATGTGTGTACAGCAGGTGCTCAGGTGCTAAGATTTAGTGCTCAGTTTGGCTTTCTACAACTTGCTAGCTTAACATTTTTGGTTTCAAGACACAGATACAAAGATTTAGCCGGATTAAGTACAGAAATCCTAGAAGCGAAGCAGTAGGGGGTTGGGTTGGGAACCGGAGGGTTGCTGGTTCAAGTCCCCATACGGACCAAAGTATGGTGGTGGACTGGTAGCTGGAGAGGTGCCAGTTCACCTCTTGAGCAAAGCAGTGAACCCCCAACTGCTCAGGGCGCCTTTCCATGAGCAGCCCCCCTCACTCTGACATCTCTCCTTTAGTGCATGTATAGGTACTGAGCATGTGTGTGTGTGTATCTCATAATAACAGAGTGAAAACAGTGTAATTTCCCTTGCAGGATTATTATTATTAAAAAAGGATTCCTTCAGACTGATGGTCGTACTGTACAAGCTAAAACCTCTGGATGCTTGTGGCATCATGTCTGCAAACTATTCAACTTCATCGGCCCGACTTGTGGAAGTGATTCCAAAACCCATCACTCATTTATCTCCCTCTGTCTCTGCGGTTGGTTGAGTCAAATGGGGGGTTGGGTGGGGGTTAGGGGGGGGGGTTGTTCATTGTGTTGTCCCCAGGCGTCGATGCTGTCAGCACAGAAGCGCAGGGCTTACATCAGTGTGACATCAGGAAGGAACCAGGCCATTCTTATATAACCAACAGGACAGCCATGGTTAGCGCCTGGTGTCTGCAGCTGTATTTTGGCTTTAGAAGCCAACAAAGGGCACGGACAGAAATGTGACTTTGACACTTTAATGAGAGGCAGTTATGAGAAGCAGAATTAAAGATGACCATCACTGTTCATTTCACAGAGAATCGTTTTATCAGAGGGCTGCTGCTCTTTTGCTTCATTTGTCATATTTAACAGTTAAGAGAACATGTGATTTTGTTTAGAGTTGTGAATCTGGACTGGTCTCACGATTCGATTAGATGACGATCATCCGGTCAACGATTCAAAGCAATATCACGATGCATTAAGATGCGTCACCTCCTAAATATTATATTTTGCTACACATGGTTTTCATCAACAAATTCAAGCCATCAGATTTAAAGTAACTCCCCTTTTTATTGTATCTGCTCTTAAAAAGAAGACACTTCCTGAATGTAGCGGATTCTGAACACAGCAGACAAAAGGCAAAAACAAAAGTACCATCAGTACGCAATATTCGATTATGGTCCGTCACTGCATCGATGCAGAATCGTCCAGGTCCACATCGCAGCAAGGATTAATTTCAACGGCCCTTATTTTGTTGAAAAGAGGGTCACTTCAAAAAGAACCCTTAAAATGGTTTCCTTTTCAAAGTGAGAAGCCGCCTCATCTCCTTAACTTGGAAGATAAAGCTGAAATGATGAGTCAATTAATCGATTAGCTAATAGACCGAAAAAGGTATCAAATAAGTTATTTCGCACGCAAAAATGCTAAACACGTTTTGGTTTTAGCTGGTCAGATGTGAGGATTTGCTGCTTTTCTCCGTTTCCTATCATTGTAAAGCAAATAACTTTTCATAATGTTCTGTCATTTTACAGACAAAACCATGACCACTTGATCAATCGCCCAAATCATCGACAGATGAGGAGAAGAATCATTAGTTGCCGCTCTCATCAACTTGTTCCAACCCGTTTTTGGAGCTTTAAGAAGTTTACACTGAGTGAAATATTTAAACTCAAGGCTCCATCTTTTTTTATTCCTACACCATTCCATAAAATACAAATATTTATTCGACAGGGGTGGCCGGGTTGGATCAGTGGTAGAGCAGGTCGCACATATACTGGTAGCTTTATGCCTCAACGCAGAGGTCCAGGGTTCGAATCCGACCTGTGACAATTTCCTGCATGTCTTCCCCCTCTCTCTCCCCCCTTTCTCACCTAGCTGTCTTGTCAAAAATTAAAAGGTGGAAAAGCCCAAAAAATTAAGAAAAAAAACATAATAAATAAAAATATGCCAGAATTAGCCAAAAGGCTAGTTTTCATCTCTAGTCCATAGCTAGATGCTACAATAGACTCCCTAAAAGTAACAGAACAAAACAAAGGAAAGGTAAAGATAAAAGACAAATACTGAAATGGGGAGTAAGCAGCAACTCGAGGTAAACTGACATGTTACATTAGACAAATAACGACTTTAGAAAGCATAAAACACATGAAGCAAGGAACCAAATATTAAGCAGATAATAATAGAAGCATGCGGGCAGAACATTACAATACAGCACATTAAAACAGATCAATTACACAGATGAGAGCTGGAAAGGAAACGCAACCACAACTGGCAGCACATGCAAGTACAGCAACTGGAAAAAGATGAGACGATTTAACAGACAGACTGACAAGATGGCATCATCAGAAAGAAAGGTTTTTTATTTTTTAAGTGCTGACAGATTTGACTATCAATGAGCAACTGTTTTAAATGAGAACCAAATGACCGTTATGTGTGGAGTTCTCCAATGCGATTTATTTTTCTTCTTTTAGACTAATTTCCCCCCAAATTCAGCCCGACACGCCTGGCATCCTTGGAAACTTTGGGCTCTCCACTAGAATGGAATATCTTCTGGGGGTCTGAACTATGTTTGGCTGCAAAGTGTCCGTCTGGGAGGTTTAAGGGCTTTTCCTTTTGTGAGAACGTTTGCCAAAGACAGAAGTGCAAACACACACTCGTACACTGCTGATGTGTTACTATGCAGACTAGAGGCTGAGGGAAAGCCCAACGCGGTGATATCGTTACCCAGAATCCCACGCGGTGACAGCTTTCTTCACTCATGTATAATGAGATCAGCTGATAAACTCAATGAAAGTTTGATGAAGCCCTAGATACTGTAAGCCCCCATGCCCGCCCGCCGGCGCACACGCACCCACAGGAAAACACAAAAACATTGCACAGGGGACAGAAAACACACACACACACACACACACACACACACACACACACACACACACACACACACACACACACACACACATAAAATATCCTCACAGCTTGCGACTGAGTTATCTGCTGCGTGAAAGAGTAGCTTTAGATCTAATGATAAATAATCCTCATGTGAACCAGCACAGAGACTCGCTTCAAATGTCATGTGAAGTGTCTCTCGCTCTCTACACACGGTAACCGATGAAAATCACGACTCCCAGGACTTCCTAACGCTCCTATTCTAAATCAACAATGAAACACACAATATATAAACAGCCACAATCAATTCGATGAGACGCTGGATTAGGGGGTAAATGATACATCGACTCGATATCGTTATCATGAGATCACGTTGCGCAATATTACGTATCGAAAGTGTGGTGATAAGTATGCAATATTTTGTTTATTTTGTGGAGCGCTGCGTCCCGTCCGTTGGCTGTGTGGCTTATTTGTGTTTGATTTAGAGTTTGAAACGCTGTAATGATCATGTTTCATTGGCCAGTTACCGCGCCACTTGCACATGTTAGTGCACGTCAGCGCACGGGTCCACCACGTGACAAACCCTATGGAGCGTACCACGGGACGTGAGTGCGTATTTCGACAGTGACAGTGTAAGTGAAGAAATGGATAGACACAAAAAAACGGAACAAATCAGAGAAGCGAAAGAAAAGGACCTAAAGAGAGAGCGAAGGGAGTGAGTGGAGTAAAAGAAAGAAACACAAAAGTAAGAAAATGAGTGTTGCTCAGGGAGAAGACGAAGTAACAGAGATTGAAGAGGAAACTTTAGTGGCCAAAAGTAACCCCATCCCACGTCCATTTCTCACACGTAGCTATCCCGCAACTTTAGAAATGATGCAGAAAGGTTTGGAGTCGGACAGACTGAATATTTTTCATCCACGACCGACCTGTGGTCCAGCCGCACCTCGGAGCCGTCCATAAGTCTCAGTGTGCACTGTATTGTTGTGAATCTATTTTGATGCGTTTTCCCATAACGTTTGTAAATTTACATACGTTTAAACATATCGAAATGAATATTGATATCGCAATATTCATAATTTATATCGCAATATCACATTTTGTCGATACCGTGAAACCCTACGCTGGACAGCAGCCAATCACCCGCCGACTTAGACGGAGGATCCTCCTTCAAACCACAGTTTAAGAGGAATTTCAATCTTTGAATGGTCTTGGTCTTTAAATAGCTCCAGCCTTAGGTTTTAATTTGTCTGGTTTTTTTTAAGGGAGCGGGATTGTAACATGATGGTGTGAATGCTGTTTAAAAGGCTTTTCCACCCTGAAGTGAAGTCAGATTTTGGCAAAAACACAGACTAATTACTAGATACTCAGCTAAAGTGTAATTTTTAAAAAGGTCCCACACAGTAAAAAGTGAGATTTCAATGTTTCCAAGACATTTAAAGTAACCGTTCAACATCTTGGGAATTAGGCTTATGATCTGTCTTTCCAAAAGGGAGATGAAAAGACTGATACCAACCTTGTCCTCAAGTATGGAGCTTATTAGCTTAGCACAAAGACTGGAAACAGAGGCAGACAGGTAGCCTGGCTCTGTCCAACATAATACAATGTGTTATTTAAAGAGCCAGGCTAGCAGTTTACCCCTGCTTCCAGACTTTATGCTATGCTAAACATTACGTGACAACAGCTCTGTACTTAACACAGGGACATTGATACTGATCTTCTCATCTCACTGTCGGAAAGAAAAGCAATAACTGTATTTGTCCAATAGGTGAACTAATCCTTTAATGCCGATGCATTGAGCAGTTTGGTATGAACTCAGATTTACTTATTAAAGACGACAGTGACCATAAATAAAATACAGCAGTAAAATTCAAACCGCTTCATTTAAAAAAATGTTATTGGATAAAAGCGCAACTCCAACAAAAACAAATTCTGACCTCCAGTTATAACAAAAAAGGTCAAATAAAGCCAATAAATCTCTTCGTGCATATCTGCCGTTCAGGCTCTGACACACCCACAGTCCCTTAGCTATATGCAAATGTTGTTTTTGAAAACATATGCAGGAAATACAACTTCAAACAAAACGTACAAAGGCAAATGCTTTCACAGTGAGCACACAAACAATACATTTCAGATCACACACACACACACACACACACACACACACACACACACACACACACACACACACACACACACACACACACACACACACACACACACACACACACACACACACACACACACACACACACACACACACACACACACACACACACACACACACACACACACACACACACACACACACACACACACACAGACTTGCAGCTGTGTGGAGGGGCTATGCTGCCCGGTAGAGTCAGCTCCTTGCAGCCTATTTCTATCCTTAATGCCACAGTAAACCAACACAGGCCTGCTGCTTGATTAAACCTCATAGTGCCTGCTGGCACAGGCACAAAAAGCCCCCAAACTGATAGGGCCCTAAGTGTGTTTATTACTTACTGTGTGTGTGTGTGTTTGTTTTTATTACTTACTGTGTGTGTGTGTGTGTGTAGTCATGTGTATGCATATCTTTTTTTCTGATTAAATGTGTGTCTGCACATTATATCTGGCTGATTTAACCCCGTGCTGGAAAAAAATCCCGCAAGCTCGCACACACACACGAAAACTGGAAATACCCCTGCTAGCATGGAGACACAGAAACATGCAAATCTATATATTAATTAGAGAAAACCAAAAATTAAGAACATGTTTTAAATCTTAAGTGTAGAAAGCTTGATGCATACACGTCGCACACTGAACCTAAAGGTATTACCAGCAGCCAGAGATGGGGACTCGAGTCTGAGACTCGGACTCAAGTCGCACTTATGTCGCACAAACGGCTGACTTCAGACTTGACTTGCGACTCGACCCAAAAGACTTGACTCGGTCTCGAGCTTCGAGACTCGTCAACAACCTATTTTTATGCAATTATTGCTTTTTAAATCTAAATGTATTCATGTATTGCTATTTTCTTGCCACATATACATTGGGGAAACGTATGACGAGCTGCATGTCCCCTGCCCTTTGCTATAATGTGCAACGTAACGCATGTGCTATGCCTTATACGTGCGCGCACTCACATATCAAAAAATGCATTGACGATGATACACCAAGTCAAACTCATGTGATGCGTAATTGATCCCGTGGATGATTTGTAGGCTATTAAGTGAACAAGGTGTACCCGGTCCACCAAACGCTGGGCCGTCTTGACGGTCTTAATTCTGCACATATTTCTGTTCCTGATCCGTGCGCACTGTCACCTGCCGTGGAGACGCTGGCCTCACTAACCTCTCCTCCTCTGAGGAGGATCTCCCTCGCGCTGGACTCCGTTTCACTGAGCATACCAACACTAAGAAAATAAATGGCATTACAGCAGTGAGTTCAAACTGCTTATTGTGTGGAATTTGGACTGACACTGAGATGCATGTTGTTCTGTAACTGGTGTGGCGCTGCCACTATTCTCTTGATTTCCACTCTGACCTTAGACATTTTTTTGAGTGAAAGCAACGTTACATTTAGCATACTGTATATCACCACAGGTAACAAGCTAACCATCGCAAAGTGATGTGCTAATGCTGGGAACAGGCACATTGTATCTTCATAGTTGTATCCATATGACGTGACAGACTTAGTTTAATATGTCCCCAGGTCTAGAGGGATGTGTTAAGTAGACCCCATAAAGTTATCCTACAACTGATTTTGATACTGTATTGTATGGATGGTAGCTACAGGACATGCTTTGAATTCATACGATTTAACAATACAGTGTTAGGGACAGATCAGATGGCCAGAGACTTGGACTGTCTGTCTGTTTGCATTTTGATTATTTTGAGAACCTTTCATCCAAACGACTTCACAAGGGAGTGCAGTGTCGTATTTGGCGCAATATAAATAGACAGGCCAGACGCGTTCAGAATTAATAAACTTTTAACCTCTCAAGGATCACCGTCTCGTCAACGGGACACTTTGTGACTGGGGCGTCGCTGTAACCTCGATAAAACCTCATGAGCGTTTTTATAACTTTAAAGCATTAAATCTTTAAAATATAAAGCCATGTACACAATTGTTACAAAGTAAAAGAAAAGAAAACAATTTAGCCGTAATCTGCGCAGCCGAGAGTGCATGCATACCTGTTGTCGTTGTCCTTTCAGCAACAAAGTGGTACAAAGTGGACCAAAACTTGATTTTCATAAATCCCCAAGAGTCCAAGGAAATGTAATATCCAAGCTTTATATTCCAAAACGATCTCTTCGCCTCACAATGTTGAAGTTTCTGGCCGAATCACAACGGAAAAAACGCGAAACAGATTTCCATTTCCGCACTTGTTATCGCTGCTAGCTTCTCTGCCCAGCTTGCTAAATGCTCGAAGTGGGCGCGGCGTCATCGTGTACCGACAGTATCTTCTTCTTCTTTGTAGTTTATGGACGGTTGGCAAACCAACTTAAATGTGCATTACCGCCACCAACTGGACTGGAGTGTGAACGAGAGATAAATGCAGAAAATAAATAAACCAAAATAAAAAATAAAAAAATATTCGAATGTCAAATTTTAAAATCGAATACCAACCCACCGAACGAATATTCGAATATTCGGGTCTAGACTAGGTCCTAGACTTTACTTGATCTTGCCCCACAAAGACTTGAGACTTGACTTGGACTTCCAAAAAAAATGACTTGTGAACATCTCTGCCAGCGGCTTGGCAAGAGAGGCGAGATGAAAAAAGGTGGAGGAACAAGCCAAAGGGCTCGTGATCAACAGCTCCTCTGATTTCACACATCAGTTTAAAATCACAGAGCTCAGCAACCCTGGACACCTGACCCCACACGCATGCACGTACGCACGCACGCACGTCAAGTCAAATTTATTGTCAATTCTGCGATATGTGCCAGACATACAAAGTAATTGAAAATACGTTTCTCTTCGACCCATGAAGTAATGAGAGGCAATTCTCCAGTAACCAATTTCTGGAAAAAAGAAAACCTTCACCCTCCAACCCTAGAACATTTAAAAAGGAGTAAAGTTCCTCGAGTAAAAAGGTCTCTTATCTCTTTCTTTGTCTAAACAACCATCCAAAACTCCAAAGATACAAGAAAAAAAAATGGCAAATCCTCACATAACAGAACGTTGGCACATCTATTCCATGAGACAGGTGCGTAGGAGGGGGGACGAGTGGGTCAAAGCTGCAAACAAACTCCCCCACACTGTCTAACTTTAAAGAGAGAAAAAAAATAAAGTAATACAGACGTGTCTGTACTAAAACTTCATCAGGGAAGATTTTGCAAATCTTCACATATCAGAAGCTGGAAACTGATAAAGCATTTTGACATAAATTTAAGTCAACTAATTCTTAATGTTATTACTTATTGATTATTGGATGTAATATTTTCTGAATTAAAGTGCCCATATTATGAAAGAAAATCACTTTTTCTGGGATTTGGGGTGTTATTTTGTGTCTCTGGTGCTTCCACACGCATACAAACTTTGAAAAAATTCCATCCATGCTGTTTTGAGTGAGATACAGTTTCTGAATGTGTCCTGCCTTCAGTCTCCTAGAGAGCTGTTCAAAATCTGCACGGCTTTCTATGCTAGCTCGTTCTCAATGGCAAAGCACGGCTATAACACACACTAGTTCTACACAAGAACTACTTCCATGTCCCTGTTCTGCAGGTATTCAAACGCAAAGTTGGAAGTGCGCCCTCGTCTCCCGGCTAATCCTGCCTTGTACTGACTGAAGTTGTAGAAACAAACCGCTATCTGATGTGATCCTTACCTAGCTACTGCGCATGTGTGCCTCCCAACAAAGATGGGATAGAAGTGGATGCCTCACTCTGTGGCTAAAACAGAGACCTGAACACACAGGGTGAAAAGAGGAGCTGCAGCAATGTGCAGTACAACAAAAATATGGTGTTTTTTGAAAATTAAGCCATGTAAACCTATTCTGGTACAACCTATAAATACGATTATGAACCTGAAATTTAGGGCTGGGCGATAGGGACAAAATCAGATATCACGATATTCTTGACCAAATACCTCGATGTCGATATTGCAGCGATATTCTAGGGTTGATAATTGGTGCTTTAACAAAATATCTTCACACTTAGATTTTCGATAAATAATCATCAGTAATGTGCACATAATAGGCAAATAATAGAACAGCTAGAACAGTCTGGTAAGTTCAGAAAAGTTTAAATCAGTCAATTTACGGTAATGCAGCCTTTAAAACCATTAAAAGACAACACTCATGTCATATCACGATATTACAATATCCAAAATCTAAGACAATTTCTACTGATACTCCAGCCCTACTGAAATGAGCATAATATGAGCACTTTAATTATAAACCTCTGCAGAAGTTGGCAAATACAAATCCATCCTGGACCTCATGAACCTGTTAAAGGTTAAAAATTGAGATTTTCTTCAGCAAATTCTTCCAAATACAGAACAAGTGAGAGCATTTCTTTTCCGAGCTTTTCTTTGTGCTGCTACAAACACAGGTAGGCATTTATTCAACACATGATGGCTGTCGGCAATCTAAAATTTAAAGCTTACTCAATCGTTGCTCAGTGCAGTAAGTAAAGGTTAAGAAAAGAGGGAGGGTGGAAGAAAACAGTAACAATTTTATACAAAAAAGGAGAATTCAGGCTGACCAAGAAACTTTGTAGTAAGAGAAAGAAAATAAGAAATGGCATCTGGATCATTCCCTTGCAGCTATTTTGGAGGATCTTCTACCAGCCTATGACATTTCACTGCTTTTCTGTGAGTTGCAAGGAAAAGGAGGGAAGGAATTCAGATTATTGGCTGGGAGAAAGTTTCCAGCTTTTTAGGTCTTCAGAAATTCAAATCAGTCCTACAAAGGGATCATTGGACTGCCTGTTAAATGTAGTCAATACGTAGGAGAAAAGAAAAACAGCAGCGTATCGTGGGCTGAAGACTGAAATAATAGCTGAATGTCTCCTTAACCGTTTGCCCACTCAGATAAATTAAGTGTGGGCACTCACGCAACATCACGTTTTAAAATTACACACATAAACACGTTCGCAGGAGTTCAGGAGACGTCAGCCCACATTTTCTTGTAAATCTGTAAAGCATGTATGGCTCTTAAGTGAAGACATGGACGTCAGTCAGTAACCACATGGTGCTACAGCTGACTGCAGGCTCACTAAAGTGGCAACTACTGGTGGTTGACCATTCCTCAACTACTAATCAGTGTGGGCACTTAAAGGTTAATGCTCAACCAAGATTTTCTTGCCTTCTGTATAATGAAAAAGAGACTACAGCATCACTTCTACATACCATCGCATGCTAGTCAGGTCACAATTTCCTTTCCAGCAGCTCATAAAGTGACACACACACACACACACACACGCACGCACACAGGAATGAGTGCAACTACTAATGAGTGCCACAGTAGACAGGGTACCCCCAGGATTCTCTGAGTTTTTCTTCTTCTTTTTAATACCACATAGGAGGAAATGTAATGCCAAAGCCATATAATGGAAAATCTGTATGGATGGTAACGTTGCAGAGGCAAGCATAGTCGGACTCGCACGGCCTTGTCCACATCTCCGGACAGATCTCCAGACACAGAGCTAATGTTAGCAGCATGGTGTGACACATTTTGTTTTGTTTCCCAACAACTGGCCGATTCGTGTCAGGGCCGGGGATTAGAACCTCGGGCAAACTCCACGGTTAAGAGCTCAAAAAGGTCATTTTAATTTTTTTCCCTCAACCTGGATCACATTTTCCTCAATGCATTTGTGTCTAATGGACTGATGTGACCTAAAATCTTTGAAACGGCTCCAGTACTGAGCGAGAACACAGTGACGAATGGGGCAATTGTGCACCCTCGATTTTTGTCCACTAAAAGCGACTGTATTTGCCACTAACAATCAATACAGGTGGTCATGGAACTATAACGACCTCATCCACATAGTCAAAATCATTTAAAACCTGAGCCATGGCACGGCCAAGCTTTTAGATAACCGGAGCCTATCATTTCTGTAGCCTACTCCGAAACAACAGACTCCTGAAACGCCTTTTTCACGCCTCGCTTTCCACTCTCCACACCTCGGTCTTCGGACAAAACATGACCTTGTGAGATTGATAATGTTGTCAGACACCTTTAATAACAATCTGAGCCTGTCAGTAGCAAAAACAATCAATTTTAGTGGACAAAAATAGAGGGTGCACAATTGCCCCATTAGGTTACATTGCAGCTCGGTTCGCGCAGGCGCGTAAACAGTACCTGTACGATCGTATAACATCCCAGTCACACCAAACTAAAGTAAATAAAGGTTACACACACAAAATATTTAGTTATAACATTACGGTCATTATTTAATCCTACAAACACAACACAAAAAAGACCTGTGTAAACGAAATGTATTACTTTGTAAACAAAATTCAATACTTTTAAGGCCTTATTTTTTTTTTATATTAAATTTAATAGTTATTAAATACTTTTAAGACCCAGTGGGTACCCTAAGTAGCATATGCTTCAATTACTAAATTCACACAAGCATCACTTTGCAAAACAAAGTCTCCACACTGCAGGTAAAGCCCAAAATTGGTACTCAGAAAGATAGAAATATTGAAATACACAGACAGAAGACAACCCCTGGTGACTCAACATCAGCCAAACTTAAGCTCCAAACACCCCCAAAAGCCTTTCTGATGCCTCCTCCCTTCCTAAAAAACCTCTAATGTACATTCCAGGGCTTCCCATAATCCCATAAAGAGACCACGCTGTAATGACGCGGTGCCTCCTGGCACCGTTAAAAACAACATCTCTCAGAGCTGAATTAAAACAGCCTGGAAAGGGCAGAATAAAACCAACCCTGACGATGAAGGCTTGTGGTGTAAACGGAGCAGTAAAAGGCGTTGGCTTTGACCATAAACGTTTTTAACGTCTTCTCCAGTATTCAGCTTCATGGAAAACAATAAACTTGGAAAACTATTTTATTAAATCTAGGTTTGTGTTTGATATTGGAATTGCTTTGAATGGACATTGTTATACAGGGGATTTGGTGTATGGCTGCAAGAAAGGTTTACTTTCTTTGATATCAATTGATCGGTCAATTGTTTTCAATTAGGAGATTAGTCTTCAGGATGTCAAAAAAACTGTGAGAAATGCCATTTAAAATTCCCCACAGCCAAAAGTGACGTCAGTAAACTTTTATTTCTTTCTGACTAACAGTCAAAATCCAAAGATATTCGGGGCAACCTCTAGCTCGCCCAGTAAGAGCGTGCGCCCCATGTAGTCTGAGGCCTTTGCAGCGGCCCTGTTCTAATCCGATCTGCAGCCCTTTGCTGCATGTCATCCCCCCATTTCTCTCCCACCTTTCCCGTCTATCCACGGTCACTCTGAAATAAAAAAGGGAAAAAGCCCCCCAAAAAAATTCTCTTTAAAAATCCAAAAGATATTCAATTTGCAATCCTATAATATAGAAAAACAGCAAACATGGAGATGAAAAACGGTATTTATCATTTCAGCGCTTATTTGGTGATTTTACTTCTCTAATTCCCAGTGATATCTACAGTATATTTTCAGTCATCTCCTGTATACTACTTACTTACTGATGCCAACTACTCCATTCAAAATGAGGGCTTTAATTCCAACAGAATTATCACAAAACAAACAATTACTTCCCTAAAAATGTAAACAAAAAGTTCCTGAGGTGACTTCGGATTCTTAACAGCAACCCATAATGTGCACTTTGTGCCCTTTTTCCTGCCAACAAGTATCTTAAAGTATATTTATACATTTTTCTGGTAGTGTTTATCTCATTTCGGGATGAAATTGTTTGAATCTGACAGGATATTATGAGTTTCATTTTCCAGTTTAAACCAAAAGTGTTTATGGGCAGAAGTAGCCCGCCCATAATGGTGCATTAGAATCATCATTTCTGCAGGCTGGGGTTTTCTCACTCCTCTGCCAGGACCTGAGCGTCCAAACCAGCTTTGGCACAGTCCCGTCCTGCCACGCAGCCGGTTGGCGAGGCGAGAGACTGTTCTGGTGTGAAACTAGAGGGTCACTGGCACACCGGCAGGGCCGAAGCAGCAGGTACGCCCTCTAATCTGTGCCTGTCGTACAGAGAAGACTTGACACTCTCTAAAACTGTTATTTTCTGTCCCTGTTGCCATTAAGGCCCAGGAGTCGGCAGGTTTTTACTCTAACAGAACCACCACAGTGGCTGCTCCCGCTGATTAGCAAGGACGAACTAATTAGTGAAACGAGCTGGATGGAATAATAGTCTAAACACAGTATAGAGTCAGACCTCAATTGCACCAGGATGAGAACCAATGCACAAAAGAGTGGAGTCATAGAAATAAAATGGATAGAATAGAATTGAATAGAATACACTTCATTGTCCCCAAGGGGAAGTTTGTTTTGGGCATAGTGCTACAATCTGTTGCTTCACAACACAAACATGTAACCAATAAAACCCATTCTAAAACCGACATGACATCAACATTAAAACATAAACATATTAGAACAGATTAAAGGAAGCATCATAGGACATAAAGGAAGGACACATATGACTGTACAGACAATACGACATCTTATCTTAAGTGACTGTAATAATTAAGTGCAAAAAGTGCTGGTGGATTTATTGCACTTGTGCTAAGAGTCTGCAGTGTTTTTTTCTCACTTATTTTCTGACAGCTTGCTCGTACAGGCTCTGTATGGGCTTGTACTCTCTCCTCCCTATTATCCTCATATAGCTGTCTTGTGTGTGCTGACCAGCCAGCTTGTCCCTGTTAAAGGACAAATCCGGCGCAAAATGAACCTAGGGGTTAATAACACCTGTGCCGAGTCGACCGTTCTCTGGGATATTTTTTCATGCTAATCGAATGTGACCAGTTTTAGCGCAAACAGTTTTTGCCTGTATACGTGAACGGTACGGCCTTTATAAACTATGTTTTTAATAAAACTGTACACTTCTGCTCTAGTGGCTGTAATTCTGCACCAAGGCTGAATTTCGGGAAAGAGACTTCAGATACAGTATTAGGGGACCACTAAGGCCTATATAAAAGCATCCAAAGAGCAGCATGTCATAGGACCTTTAAGAGTTTGATTCTCACTTAGACATGGCGACAACATCTGCAATGTGTTAATGTATTTACTTTTTATATATATATATATATATATATATATATATATATATATATATATATATATATATATATATATATATATATATATAAAAAAAATTTGTTCTGGGTACTTTTCAGAAACAAAACCCTGGTCTGTATCGTCCAACAGGTGTGACCCGATGTCCCCGGTCTCTAATGTCAGATACAAAATGCATCAGGATGAAAAGCAACCAACATGTAAAAGTCCATTATTTTCCACACACAGACCTTGTTTTCTGCTGATCGGACCAGAAATCGCTGTCGAGGGCGAGAACAGAGCAGCCAGTGTGTCTTAAGAACTCGACGCCTAGACAAAGCAGTAGCTGTGTTGAAGCAGAACTCACGACCCCCTCGACAGCGCTTTCTTTGCCCACATCCGACACCATGTCCAGCCCCCCCCCCCCCTCTCCAGGGCCGAGCACTCTGCTTCACCCCGAAAAGAATAGCATGAAGATCACACCGTGAAGAACATTAAAGTGGAGACGGAGGGGAGGGTGTTTGTTACTGCCGTTGCCTTGGAGAGGGAATGGCGAATAGGAGAGCCAAAAAAAAACGCAGAGGGAGCGCTGTAGTAGCTGCTGAATGCTTGTAAATTTAATTGCTTTCGCTGCAATGCATTACTGTGAAGCCAATAGGGAGAGAGTAAGTTGTGCTGGAGGGAGGTGTAATCGATTAATGGCTGAAACGGAATAGGAGGTAGAGGCCCTTATTCCCACACTGACTCAACTAAAACCTCCAGCACTCAGGAACATCACAATTTGATGCTTAAAAACAACGGTGAATATGCTATAAACTTCCAACATTTATTTGTTGGTTTCCCTTTGACTGGCGGCTCTTCTTTTTATAACTGTGCCCAATTCCCCATTTGCACAGTTTCAGTAATTCACACAACCAGCTTACATGCTTTGCTCTATTCATTTGGTATTTGTGGACCAAATAAAGGGGGGGTGGGGCAGTGTACCAGACTGTGGGATTTTTGGAGCACTGTACCAAATGGGAGGCTAGTGGGTGGGATTTGAGGGTTGCTATAACAAATATATGGATTGTAACCAAGGACCTACACCACATTTTAGGGGCCCTATATGACAAATATGGGAATTATAAGAAATAACTTTAGCTGCGACCAGCAGCTCTATAGCTCACTCTGTTGCTCATATGTCGTAGCAGCTATTGCGACTTTGCGCCTGTTTTGCCCACCAATTTTGGTATCATTACAAATACATTTTGGGGGTCATACACCAGATTTGGGGATTGTAACAATACATTTTGGATATGCTTTAACCAATAAAAAATTTGGGGGAGGCTCTATGACAAATATTGGCATTTTAAGAGATTACATATTTGGGGTAATATACCAAATTTGGTTCATTTTGGCATTGGATCGAATACTATAAAGATGTGAAGGATTGTTCAATATCTGCATTTGTCATTCAACAAGACTTCCAGTCTACAGTCGGTGTGGTGGCTCTGTGAGGTTGTACTTAGCCGTTTCCGTGCTAAGAAGGTATACTTATCAATGTCACAGTCTTAGTGCAGCAAGTTGGCAAGTTTGCTAATCAGCAGTACAGTAGACACAAAGCAGAGCTGAGACTGGGGTCAATAATTTTAAGTATTGGACAAGTCAAATAACTAGTTGGACCTGATGAAGGTGCTACAGGAAAAGTCAGGGGATCACCAAAGTCAGTAGGATTCATCCTCTGGGGACCATTAATGCCCGTACAAAATGTCATGACAATCCATCAAATAGCTGCGGAGACATTTTAGTCTGAACCAAAGCAGTGGACCGACCAAACAACCAACCAACCAACCAACCAACCAACCAACCAACCGACAGACATTCCCAGTCATGCCGTAGCATGGCTAAAAAACTTAATTGGTGCTGTCTTTCTAACATCCGGTGATCACTCGGCTTCAGCCCAGAATCCCACACCATTGACATCTTGGCCTCCATTTTGTAATGACTCAGAGCAGTTCTTTGACATTTAGATGAGAGTGTCTCTTCCACTCACAGCCTCTCACACACCTCCATCCATCATTTCACACATGTTAAAGACTCAGTCGCCATCTTTCTGTCACCACCTCACTCACACACAAATATGCTTCTTGGCAAAAACCCCCTTCAAAAACACATCCAATACATTCAGCTGAGGTGTTAGACTGCACTGAGAGTGGGTGGGTGGTTCAGTTCATTTGGCCCAAGGGTACTTCAGCAGGGATGAGCCTAAACACATTAACCTGTTCAATAACAGCTGCATGCTGAGAGACCCTGACGTCTACCTACAACAGGACTCTCTTCCTGTCTATGTTTAAGACTCTACCAATAGCATATTAAAGTGCTCATATTATGCTCATTTACAGGTTCATAACTGTATTTTAAGGTTGTACCAGAAGAGGTTTACATGGTTTCATTTTCAAAAACCACCATATTTTTGTTGTACTGCACAGCTCTCTCTCACTGCTGCAGCTCCTCTTTTCACCTTGTGTTCAGGTCTCTGTTTTAGCTACAGAGTGAGACATCTTTTCTTTTGTACTATTTTTGATTGCACTCGCACATGCGCAGTATAGATCGCTCATTTCGGCTAGTGACGTAGAAAGCCATGCAGATTTTCAACGGCTCACCAGGAGACTGAAGCCAGGACCCATTCAGAAACCGTATCTCACTCAAAACAGCATGGATGGTTTTTTTTCCAAAGTTTGTATGCGTGTGGAAGCACCAGAGGCACAAAACACCCCAAATCCCAGAAAAAGGGATTTTTTTTCATAATATGGGCACTTTAAACTAAATCATTAAAAGATAAACATTTCTGAGCACAAAAGATTGAAATGGTTTGTGAAAATGAGGCATAAAAAGCAGCTTTAACTGTTGGAAAATAGCTTTTTTTTTTTTTTTCATAAAAACATGGTATAAATGACCCTTTATTGCCAGTGTTGGCAATGTTTAATTTCCCATAAACCCTGCTGAGTCCCAGCATAAAAGAGGATGTTGCATCCTCATTTGCGGTCACTGAAAAGGATAAACATGAAGCAATATTGTACATCATATCAACTTTTTGGTCCTAAAAGTGTGGCTTCATTAGCTAAACTTTACTTTGGTAGAAAGGCCTCCTCGTCCTGTTTTGTGCCATAAGGAGATTCCCTTCAAATCAAAATAGCAATTTATAACGAAAAACCAAGGGGGTAAACGAGCGTCTGGCAAGCGTAGCTCCTATGGTGCCATTTTTATGCTAAAAAGCACTCACCCTCCCGTTAGCATTACATCTGAAGCGTTTAAAGACTATATTTGTCCATTGTTTATTTCTAAAGAAACAATGTATAAAAGGCTCCATTACCTTGTATCTCACGTTATAGCTCCATAGCAGACGTTTTTATAAAAATAGGCTAACGATTGTGTCATAACCACGCAACTTACTGTTGCATAGTAGAGAAATTACCGTATAGTACAGGAGAAGCTCGCAGGCAGTTTCGACTTACATTAGCTGTTTAAGTTTAATTACTAACGTTAACTAGCATTTTAGTTAGCAATAATTAGCCTGTGCCCATGTTATCTCCTTATAGTATAGTTATAGTAATTACATCCAGACCAATACTGAATTTTTGAGGCCAGCATTTGAGTTTAAAAAAAATCTAATGAAACAAAAAATATCCACAAATACATGGTTATCATAAACAAAAAATGTTGGTATGATTTCTTTATATTTGTTAAAGAATTGTAATGAAGACACTGATACTGTACATTAGCAATAACCGATATATGATTGAGTCAGCTGTGGCTGAGGAGGTAGAGTTGTTTTATTCATAACATAATTAGAACATAAATGTTCAGTATAGTTTAGGATTAACCCATCAAATTTGTTTGGGAAAGGTGTTTATGTATACTTCAATTAGGAAAATGTGATTTGGAGCTGTCGAATAGCTAAAAAATAAAATTAAAAAAATTGTTCAAAGATTCAACTAGACAAAGTCATACGGTATTTTAGGTGCATTGATTAACCCTCCCTCAGTGTTGCTAGTGACACCGCTACAAACATGGTGTCATAGCGGGTGATCTAGTTTTATGATTATGTATTGAATGCCTCTTTTTCTCATTTCCACAATAGCTAATAGCAGTTAAGTTTTATAGCAGTGTTCTGCCTGAGCTTCTTGTCCTCCTGTTGCAGCTGGAAAACTCCCACGCTCCTCTCTGCTGCCTCCGGCTACAGCAGGAGGGGAGAAAAAGCAGGTTAACAGGCCGAACACATAACCACAAATGTTGTTATTTATGTAGAGAAATAAAGAAGTGCTGAAAAGATGAAAAAAATTAAACCGGGTCGCTCATATTTTTAGTGCTCCTCTCTTGTCTCGCTCTCTCTGGTAACCTGAAGTCGGCCACTCACAGCTGCTGCTCTCATTCTGCTCCAGCTGAACACCCACACTATTAACACACACACACACACACACACACACACACACACACACACACACACACACACACACACACACACACACACACACACACACACACACACACACACACACACACACACACACACACACACACACACACACACACACACACACACACACACACACACACACACACACACACACACAAGCTAACAAAATGCCAGTTTACTGAAATAGCATCTGCAGGGGTCAAGCAATATGAGGACATACACTTTATTAGGTGCACCTGCAAAATCTAATGCAATCCAATACAACGGCTCAGCCATAAAGTCTACCTTTTCAAAGATAATGTCTAGGATTGGGCATTGATCCAAAAATTACTATTCCCTCGGAATCGTTTCTTTATTGGAATCGTTTGGAAGGATTTGGTTTCAAATCCGATTGTTTTTTAACTCCCAAATTTAACATTTAACACAAGTTTTGGTTTCCGCAGCAGCCATGCGCTTGTTGTGTTGCCGCCATGGAGCACAGTAAGCGGCGCTCTAGTCTGGCTTTGTTTTACGCCCGGCTTATCTGTGAAATAAGCATGTGACCTGTTTCAACTCCACCCCTCAAAGAAATCGGAATCAAGAATCGATAAGAACCGGAATCGAAAGGAAGAATAGGAATTGGAATCAGAGTTGTTAAAATCCAAACGATGCCCAACCCTAATAATGTCCATTCATGATTGTCACTTTACCTATGGTTTTTACTGACGTTGTAGTTTGCAGTGATGTTAGGTCTAAAAACCAAATAGAAGGTCAGAAGGTTCCCACATTTGTGAAACTGCAGCAAGTCAGTTTGGGGCTTTTCTGGTTGATAAATGACTTCATCACATAAAACAAAAAACGCAAATGGGCTTTCAAGCAGGGGAGTGGAGTTTGAGTCCCGAAGAAGTTAAGGAGAAAACATAAGACTTTCACCCAGGAAACGGGTGTTCGTTTCCCCAACCCAAACCACAATCTTTTTTTCTAATCTTAACTAGTCGTTTTGGTCGTCGCCGCATGACAGTCACCTTTTGTCAGCTAAACTTAAAGATGCAGTAGGTACAACTTATAAGAAACTTTCTGTCATATTTGCTGAAACGGACCCTATGTTCCAGTAGAACTACATGAATCAGGGAATAAAAAAAATAAAAAATAAAATAAAAAAAATCAGCTCCTCTGGCTCCACCTACAGCCTCTAGTGCGATTTGCAAAAATCCACAGCTCCCTGTTCAGATGCACCAATCAGGGCCAGGGGTGGGGTGTCTAACTGTGTGTCAATCACTGCTCATGCACACATTCATTCTCCCTCGTGGGGGGAGGGGCTTAGGAGACTGATGTTCAAATTCTTTGGCTATGTCCTGGATCTTCACAATCCCACCAGGGCTCTAGAGTGCAACCAAAATTTCTAAGGGTGCAAATAAGATTTTTCCAAGGTCGCACCGGTGCACCTAACGTCCTCGCAACCGCTGCCTCTCCACTAACGAAGCAATGTCGTTTATATCGATATTGTTTAATGTTGCGTTACATAACCCATTCCTTCTGTAAAGCTGTGCCTGTGTTTGGATCACTCCTCCGCGCAGCCCCGCCCCCATTCACTCATACACAGCTCACCTGCAACATGTAGAGACACAGCGCCGCCAGTCCACATGCTGACATTTGTCTACAGTTTTAATTGTTATTAACACAGCTGTATATTGTTAAGTATGAGAGGGAAACCTGTATTATTAACACAGTTGTATATTGTTAAGTATGAGAGGGAAACCTGTATTATTAACCTGACCTTGAAATTGTGGCGTTAATGGCGGTGCAAGGAAAAATTTGGATGCACCTAAATTTTGTGCTGGTGCACCTAAATAAAAAGTTAGGCGCACCAGTACAACCAAGGCAAAAAGTTAGTCTGGAGCCCTGCCTACCTACAGCACCTTTAAATGCAATGGCCGCTTAAATGCCCGGGGCCTCGCGGTGCTCCGTACCCGGCTCTCAGTTCTCAGTTTTATTCAACTCTAAAGACAGTTGTCACGTGACCAGCCGGCGCTCGCCGTAATTTCATAGGATTTTATACAAATTGTTGTGCATACATTGTTTTTGTACGATATCATTCAAACCCATTCATGAGAATGCATTGCATGTTGCAACACTGCGGGAAAGATCAGCGAGTTAATTATAACCTACAACATCTGTATTCATCATGTGGCTATCTTCTACGGGAACTCTGTATGTATGTTACAATTAGCACCTGTGGTTCTTTTTTTTCTGCTTCAACTCCTGACAGACCAACCAACAGAAACATGAATGTGTGTTAAAACACACACACTCTATTGTGCAAGTGCTCAGAGGTTTTGCTCCAATAATTCCTTCATACAGGATCAGGTAAGACAAGCAGAGTGAACTTTTTCTGTGTTTATATCACAGTCTCTCATTTCATTCCTCATCACGTGGAGTGTGTGTTTGAGTGCAAGTTGTGTGTGCGAGTGTGTGTGTCCGTAACGCTCTCAGCCCACATCAAACAGCAGCCATGTCATCAAATCAACAGACCGAGAGACCCAGAGAGAGAGAAAGAGAAAGAAAGAGAGAGAGAGAGAGAGAGAGAGAGAGAGAGAGAGAGAGAGAGAGAGAGAGAGAGAGAGAGAGTAACAGAGGGTGAAAGAGGCCGAGAAGGAAAAGTGGAACAGTGGGGATATTGGACTGAACTGCTCCATGAAACACTTGCATTTTAAAAGAAAGAAAATCAAAAAAACTGAAGTTTTGAATGAATCCTAGGATACATCAGTTATCCCCATCAATTAAAAAAAAGGCATTAACCATTAACAAAAAAAACAGAGCTGCTTTTCTCTGTTTTATATCCTTATAAATTAGAATATCTTTGGATAAAAAAAAAGAAGAAATGTTTCACTATTTTCTGACATTATTATAATAGACTAAGCAATTAAATCATTTATTTAGTTGATAATCAACTAAATGAAGAGTTTCAGTCCTAACGGTGATAAATCCCATCCCTGCCTCCTTCCCTCCCACAAACAGTAAATACCGGAACTAACAGCTGCGGGTGCAGCCAGAAATACACTTTATTCCTCCCATGATTTTAGTTTTGACCGAGAAACACAAAAACATACAGTCAGGTTTCTGACTTCACAAGAACATCCCACAGTTCATGTTTGGGGGAAACAGGCCGATCATTGCCGGGGTTGGGGGTTCGATTCCCACTGGGGCCACCCATGTTATAGACGTTAGCACTCACAGCACTGTGAGGCACTTAAGATAAAAGCCTCCACCGAAGGGCACGCGTTATATAATTATGTAAAGAATGGAGGAGAGAGATGGGAGGCCAATGAGTGAAATATAGGCCTATACGAAGGGGACGAGAGAGGAGGGGGGGTTACAGTCAAAGAGAAAGAGAGGATTAAGAGAGAACGAGTGAGAGGGATGGTTGCTATGACCTACTTCCTGAGCACTTCACCAATCGCTTGGTTTCACAGTGAAGATTTTTAGCATGCACAGGACACACACACACGGTGAACACACACATGGCACGGACACAAATACACAAAAACAGGACTTCCAAGTACACAGAAAGGAGACAAACCGGGCAGAAAAATGCTTAAATACGTACATTTAGTGGTCCAACAAGCACAAAAAGAACTCTTAGAAGTAGTCTTAAAGAAACTCAAAGTAATTGTTAAGATGGAAAGAAAAAAAAAAAAAAAAGAATCACAGAAAATAAATGTTCTGCAGGCACAGTTACACAGAGCGAGGAGAAAGGGCGACTTATTTAAAAGCTTTTTTTCAGTCAGACATAATAATGGTTGGAAATGCCGTCCAGTTTCAACCACACAGTCTAATAAAACAGATGGATTGCATCCGATACGTTATGTTATTGAAATATAAATACAATGAGCACATTAAAATAAGAGCCATATCCAATATCATGCCGTATGATGCATCCCCATAAAAAGGGTGCAATTAAGAATTCATCTTTGTAATTATGAATAATATTTGTTATAGTCCATGAGTTCATTCAAACCTGGATATACAGAGGCATTATACATTTGAGAATCCCTCTGCAACTGACTGAATAAAGACTTCTTCATGTACTTTTTCTCCCAGATTTTTGACTTTTCTCTAACATACACTAACTGGCCACTCTGAAAACAACGTTAAAACAATGCAAGAGGCTGCATTACTGGAAGCATGTTGAGACAATAAAATTTGTTCAAGGAAGTGCAGTTTGAGTAACCGATTCATGACTCTTGAACAGGGCTGGGCGATGTGACAATACATAAATCGCCAAATCAATGAAAGAATATCTATTGTATGTATTTTTTCTATATCGTTTCTATTTCGATGTTGAAAAACCAGTACCAAACTGCATTACGGCAATAAGTAAGTCATTTGGACGACACTTTTTGTTCAGATCCTTGCACGCCATGTTCATTTTGCACCAACGCTCAATAAAATGAGAACATACATATACATTTGTCAAGTATTTCATTTACACAGGAGTTTACAAAAATAGGCTTTACCATGTGGTTATTTCATACAGACTATGCAACTGATTTGCCAGAATACATGCTATATCGTGATATATATCGTCAGAGATATGAAATGACCTATATCGCGATAAAATATGTTGGCCACATCGCCCAGCCCTTCTCTTGAAGGTTTATCAGACACAAAGTTATTAAGCTATCACCGTGATGATAATTTTCATATCCTTCGATGTAATAATCCAGGTTCTACTTTACTGTCAGACAAACCTTTGTTTGTTTTTTTTAGCTGGAAGACAATACATGAATGAGGGGGCTGTTGTCAGAACGCGACCTTGGTGCTGTAACAACAACCAACAAAAAAATATATAACTATTTTGATTTAAGAAATCATTTAAAACCTTACATCCAAATAGGAATGGAAAATTCAATTTGAAGAGGCAAACTAAAGATTTAAAAGCTTTTAAAAGATCATTTTTGGTGGCCGGGTGGGCTCAGTGGGTAGAGCAGGCGCACATTTACATAGACGTTGATGCCTCAACGCAGAGGTCCAGGGTTAGAGTCCGACCTGTGACGATTTCCTGCATGTCTCCCCCTCTCTCTCTCTCCTTTCTCACCTAGCTGTCCTGTCCATTAAAGGGGGAAAAGCCCAAAAAAATAATCTTAAAAAAATTAAAGATTTAAGAATTTTTGGACAATTTATAGACTAAATGACTTATAACCGACAGATTTATCGATATGAAAAATAATCCTTAGTTGCAGTTCTTCATGCATTATACATGCACACAAAAACTCAGACATGCTCTTTCAACTGTGAGACAGTCCGACCCCCCTCTCCCCCTGGGAGTGGTCCCATCTTCTGCGCTGAATGACAGCACTTGAAAAACCACCCCACCAAAAAAATAATAAAAGAAGAAAGACTGTCATAAGAAACAGGCACTCTGGAGACGTCCAAACAGGTCGTGCCATGGGGGGGAAGGCTGAGTTTTTTTACCCTCATTCCTAAGTGTCATGTCAGTGAAACACGAGCCTGGGAGCTTGTGAAGAAGGGTCCGGGTTGGGGGGTCTGGTTGCTAAGCAGCCGAGCAATCAGAGCCGGATGCTGATTGGTGTGTGTATGTATCTGGTGAGAGGGTTAACCCAAGAAGTGTAGATCTGGTTTTGGATTGTGTAGGAGAGAGGAAAAAGGACAGACAAAGGGTTGTCCTTCATGCTCTAACGGAATTTTTAATATTTTGCATTACATTTGCATAATCAGACATCACAGATATATAACGGTATGCTCTGTGTGTCGGGTCGCCAAACTAAAATTGTTCCAAATTGTGTAAAAGATACACATTTGCTTGGCAAACTGCCTTTGCTGCAGTTGTTTCGACTGAAAATCACACACACACACACACACACACACACACACACACACACACACACACACACACACACACACACACACACACACACACACACACACACACACACACACACACACACACACACACACACACACACACACACACACACACACACACACACACACACACACACACACACACACACACACACACACACACACACACACACACACACACACACACACACCTTCTCGGTTGAAGGGCTTTCTTATCCCAATTTCATTTTCAAGATCTACAAAACCTTCCAACAAAAAAGATGGGTCAGGTGGGGATCATGATAGTATTTTGTTTGGTTTGAATAAAATGAAAAGATTATTTTTCTTGATTTGTAGGGTCACAGAATTTTAAGAACACGACTGAAGTCGTTGGGGGAGAAGCTTTTATTAAGCATCCCCGTTTCTATCTTGCGGCTCCGGGAGTGCGACTGTGATTTTCTTAATATATTTCGGATTAGCTGTGCAACCCCAGAGAGAGGGAGAGGTACAGCAAGAGAAGGACAGCAATTCAAAGATTTATGTGGAAGGAGAGAGACTGTGGGAAAGACAGTAATGGTGAGTAATGAGCTGCCATACTGTCTGCCCAGAGAGATAGGAATAAACAAAGATTTACAGGAACAAAAAGGAGATGAACAGAGATATAGAAGACAGACATAGCTGTGTGTGTGTGTGTGTGTGTGTGTGTGTGTGTGTGGAGGAGGGAGAGTTGGAAAAGCCCAGCAACAGGGCATGCCTGAAATAGCTAGATGGTCGGAGATAACATGACGCTGGAGAAAGCCTGATGGCTCGGGGCATGTGTTGTGTTCTGCGTGGAGACACATCACTCGGGAAATTAACTACTTCATCGCACAGTAAGAAGAGGACTGCCGTGTGTATGAAAATGCTGTGCTCAAGTCAAAGCATCAAGCTCATGGAGAGGAATGTAGCTTTATGTGAACGCACTGCTAACACTCGTCTACAGACCGTTTCACCGGCTGGGATCACAGTGACCGTTTCAGCCTTCTACCGAGCACTCCTTGCCAGTGAAATCATAACAACAAGTTATTTTCACAAAAGCACAGATTGTCCAATCTGGACAGCTCCGTCTGTACAATCCTGCTCTCCTGCTGAGACCAAGGCGCAGAGAACAAAACTGCCCAACAGTTAAACTGGCTGACAAACTGTCCCAACTGTCCAGGATGTCGTAGACTACAGTGTGTGTTTGACATTTACTATGCTTTTTAAAAAAAAAAGAACTAGTGACCTTGTGATGTTAGTGCCTTGTTCCGTTCTGATGAGCCACATTATTGATTTATATTTCAACTAATTGCACACCCGCATTAAAAGGTGCTGTAGGTAGGATTGTGAAGATCCAGGACATAGCCAAAAAATTTGAACATCGACAACTTCGCAGTCCCTCCCCCCTTTCTGCTGAAGCCCAACACGGTCTCCTAAACCCCTCCCCCCATAAGGGAGAATGAATGCGCGTGCATGAGCAGTGATTGACACAAAGTTTCAAGTGCCAAGTTGAGAGAAAGCTGTGCAGTAGAACAAAAATAAGGTGTTTTTTAAAATTAAACCATGTAAACCTATTCTGGTACAACCTTAAAATACAATTATGAACCTGAAAATGAGCATAATATGGGCACTTTAAGTATCTTTTAGCTTATTTTTTGGGTTTTGCACACAGATAATAAAATAATAATAAAAGGACAAATTTAAAAAGGACAAATTTAAAGAAATTTAAACATAAGCAGCTAACGAAAAAAAAAAAAAAAAAAAAAGTCTCTCAAGAGCGCAAACCGGAGATAAAAGCATTTGCATCTTCTACTCATATACTAGGGCTGCACGATATGAGGAAAATAGCTTTTTGAATTTAAAACAAATGAAAGGAAATCATTTCCAACATTCTTTTATATTAGAACAAATTGAACAATGAACTGAATATAAAAGGCAGCACTAAAAAGAGAATGACAGTTACATTTTAAGTACAGTTTTCTACCGATAATCGCTTTCACTAATGTGTCACAGCCTTTCAATGATGTGTTTATTGCTCCAGTTGATATTGCGATGACGATAAAGAAACAATATATTGTGTAGCCCTATCATATACTACCACTTCCTTGTCACTGGTGGCCACATTTTTTTCCATTTCCCATAAACATTCACTTCTTGTCAGTGTGGGAATGGCAGAGGGTCTTTGAAATATCAAGAACATTAAAAAGGGCTTTAATCACCTTGATATTTTCTACTTTCATTCTCTGTACAACATCAACACCATTTTTGAAAAATAATTTCTGTGTTTAGGTTCTGGCTACTCAGCCGTTATTCTACAAGCTACCATCTGTAAAATAGTGAAAAAAGCTCTTATCACTTCGGAAAAGCACCTTACACCTGTGACTTGTCGATACAAAGAAAACCGTTTGCTTCCTACTCTGAGGATTGTGTAAAGATGCACTCTCCAAATGCCCTCTGAAAAGCTCTTGGCGCAGAAGAATGAGCTAGTTGTGTAGCCGCCAGCCACGCTAATCATGTGACATTGCTGTCGTTTGGCTAATCTGCCAACAGCCTCTTTTCTTTTTCTCCAGGATGAAACCTGATACGGCAGCTCAGCCAGCTTTAGCCACACGCTAATTAATCTGTGGCACCAAAGCCTCTTAATAATACCCAAATGCTACCAACAATCGTTGAAGTCGTGCCAAGCCGTGGAAGTTCGGTCCTAGCTTTTGGAGTGGGAGCAGTAAAGTGGTACGGTGGGTTGTATGTAGTATTTTTTTTTTATGTAGATAAGAGGAGCTGCACTAAAACTGCCAGGACCGAGGGTCCAGTTTCCTGTGCAGCTCTTTGTAACTGTGCCTCTGCAAGGTGCTTTGGAAATGCTGACACTAATAACACTGGTTAGCTTGATGTGTACTTTGATTGGGCCGCGATATCGATAGCCCTGCAGCTGGTGGCCAGATGATTCTTTTCTTCTGGCTGTTCGGGGGGATTTGGATAGAGAACTGGAAAGCGAGTGAATTGGGCGGGGGGGGAAGAGTTGGCTTAATCCTCTCTGTCACACTGTCCTGCTTTGTCAAAGACAATATCAGGGCTCCATTTCTCACTCTCTCCTTATGCATCTCATCCGCTCTCCATCGCCTTCGCCTTCACTCTGATTCAAACCGACGATCTGGACTTCTCACTCAATATCTTTCTTTAACTCTGTCTTTTTTTATTTCTCTCTCCCTTCTTCGTTCCCTCTTCCTCCCCCTGCCTTTTTCGGTCTGTCTCCCTCTCTCTCTCTCTCTCTCTGACGGGGCTTATCAGCGACAGAACAAACAGGCTCATTGTGTTTTACGAGAGCCGTCAGGGCAGCAGAGGGGAGGCTTATTTCATTCAAACCTGGATAGGATATCCATCCACAGGGGAGATGGGGGCCAGCGGGGATTCTTAATGCCGGCCGAAAACACGGGTGAAGTGGCGGTGAGGGTGGAACACAAAAGCCACCAATACCAGAAACACAAAAGAGACGGAGATGAGGTGACATTGGGGCACAGACCATCCTTAAAAACGAAGCAGGACAGAAAAGAGGAAGAAGACAGTTGAAGGAAAGATTCAAATGACTGACTAAAGCCGATGCTTCGATGTTGAGCGAGGTAGAGACTCGTTATGTGCTGCTCAATACAAGCAAGGTCGGTGACTTTAAAACCAAACAATGGGCTCAATATCATAAAGAACTGAACATCATTTCTGCAAGCGGAACAGCTTGCCAACAGCAAAATAACACAACTGCAACAGGGACAGCTACAGAAAGCTGCTATGCAACTAAAAAGGTCATCGAGGATATGTTTATTGTTTTGGAGAATCACCTGCAAACCTTAAGACTGAACGTTTGATAAGAACGTCTCTCTGCTTCCCTGGAGTCCCAGCACTGTGAATGAGTTGCACATTAAAAATGCCTGCACGGACGGGCTTAAAGTAGAGCGTGGATAAACTTAGGCGCCAATTCTGACCTAAATAGAGAGCTGCAGAGAGAGAGAGAGAGAGAGAGAGAGGGGGACATGCAAGCGTTTGTTCGTATATGACCTCCAACTCGAAGGTGAGACGGGTTGTCTGGGACGCCACAAAGTCATCATCTGTGCAGCATCAGTGTTCAGTAACCGCAAATCAATACGTCACCCATTTTAAACACGTCCGCTGTCCTATTAACGTGGGCAGTATAATCAATATAAATACATCACAATAACTTTAGTCTATATCCTTGACGTTCCACTTCGGGGATTGCTCCGGTGCCGCAGGAAATTCTGCCGGATGCACGTATTTTCAGCTAGCTAGACTATCTGTCCAATCAGAGTTTTCTTTCGCACTACTATTTTACAGCGGCTCCGTGCGGAGCTCAGTGCCGCCTAAGACGATTGTGATCGGTTTAGAGAAATGCCGATAAACCAGAGCACATTTTTCTCCCATCCCGGAATGCTGTGTGGACTAGCCAGACCCTCCTCTGCAGCGCTGTGGAGGAAGGTCCGGCAAAGCAAGACTGGAATAACTTCCATCACCAAGGACAGTAAACATTCAGACTTATCTTAGGATTTCACAGTTTGAAAAGTTGTAACAGCAGCTTATGTCTTATTTCATATTGTTTAAACACACCACGCTGAGCCGGCTATAGTATTATGGCAGGTCATCCACCTGCAGACTGTAAACTGCTTCAGTACAGGTCATACAGTTTGGTTCCAACAGCACATACACTGATCGGACACGTATGACTACTGGAAGCTCTTGAGACACCACGTCTGCTTTGATTTCTGATTTATCTTACAGGTTTGCTGGAAGATTATGGATTGGTGTCCCTACCAAAGAAGTTGATTAGGTTCGGAGGTCAAGGAATAAGTGATTTGATTAGGATATTGGATAATGATCTAGTGTCCTATGGGTATTTGTGCAACATAAACTAATCAAAGAGTAGGAATGTTGTCTTTGGGTATAAGAACAAGTTCAAGTGCCAATATCTGTCCTTTCCAAGTTCCCCTTCTTTTAGCTTCTCTTAGTTTCTGTAAAGATCAATTAATTGTATTTTGGAAAGATTGTGCAGAAATATGTGCCAAAACAATGTTGTCCAAGTTCCAACTATTTAGAGTACCGTCTGGTATAGGACATACAATGTTCTGCAAATCACCTTCTTCGAACCCACTGAGAGATCAAAATGTTAAAAAAACATTTAGAAAAAAAAAATAAAGAAATAAATGCAATCCTGAGGTAACAAGTAAACCCTATGTATCCTTCTCTTGTTTGCGAACTAGCTGCTGGAGCTGGTACTGAGAACTTTCCTCGCATTTCAACCTCAGTTTCAACTAGCAAATATAGACAACTTTACTCAAACAGCATCTTCCTAATGGTTTTTTTCAGTAATCACAAAGGAACCAGAAGCAGTGACTTCAACCATCTGTTTAATATTGATAGTTAAGCAGGTGTTGCTGGGTGGACACGAGGGTTTGATCACACTGGCCTTTCTGGCAGGAAGTGCTAACCAGTTGCTCAGCCGGCTCCCATTCAACAAACGCAATTAGAGAGACTGCTTATCAGCGGGTAATTACAAAGCCAGGAAAGAAACCCGTGGGGCAGAGTCTTTCCTCGTGATCACACAAGTGTTCTGCACATTTTCTGGGGAAAAAGCCACTGACTCAGATTGTGTGATACCGCATTCATTTAGTGGCATTCGTGACCATTCATCACTTATTGTCCCGAGTGATACCAATTCAATTCTGGGTCACAATTACAACTTATCGTCTCATCTCAAGTCTCTCACAAAGGCAGTCTGCTCCGACAGAGCGCGTTTGATTCAAGCCGACAATGGCTAAGATGGCAGAGGCTTAGCTAATGAGTGTGTTGGTGTGTTGTCTGGACTCACCCTCAGGGCCTCTATGACCAGGTCGCGGGCCTCCAGCTCTCCCTCCATGATACTCAGCAGGGTGAGCAGCTCTGGCTTGCTCAAGTTATCCATGTTGAACTCACATTTCTGCAACACAGGTCAGAAACAAACATGTCAGAAGCATACAATACAACCAACACTTCATTTTCAAATTTGGGGCTTGGTACTGGACCCCTTAAACTTTTTAAATACTCAATGATTATCCATTATGTTGCGTAGGGCAGATATCACGATATTCTTGACCAAATACCTCAATATCGATATTGCGGCGATATTCTAGGGTTGACAATTGGGTCTTTAACAAAATATCTTCACACTTAGATTTTAGATAAATAATCATCAGTAATGTGGACATAATGTCTAATTGGGGAAAAGGCAAATAATAGAAGAGCTAGTCTGGTAAGTTCATCACTTTACTATAATGCAGCCTTTAAAAACAGTAAAAGACAACCCTTATGTCAT
>NC_041338.1:32823617-32888617 GCF_004354835.1 Perca flavescens
CTGTGTCATTTCACCCTGAGCCACGAGGGATGGAAACTGCTCGCTCCGAGCAAGTTCCTCCTCCACCGTGTTGTGTTGAGCTAAAGGTTGTTAAGGCCTGTAGGTTTCTCACAGACTTATGTCCCGTTACTGCGAGCCCAAATTGTGTGATATGACAGCCTTTAAATAGATGCCTGTGAGGGGTTACCGATGCCTGCAAAAAAATAAAATGCCATGACGTTGAAGGAATCTCACAGACTCTTAAAAAGGTCAGTTAAATGAAATCCCCATGAAAGAGATTTTCACATTTACCTCCTGTGGTATCCAACAATTTGGATAGTTTTGATTTATTATGTCCAGGTTTTCAAATTTCTCTCACACGCTGTTTTGATCACGACAATTTCTGATAAAGTTCAGATTAAAAACTGTTCACTCCGACATCTGTGGATTAGGACTTCAACTAATTGAAATTAAACTTAAATTATCAATCTGCTGATTATTTTCTCCATTGATCGGTTGGATAATTAAATGTGACAAAATAGGGACAGATGATGACACGTCACATTTTAAAATTGCTTGTTTGTTTGTCAAGCAGCAGTCTCAAAAATCCCCCAAAAAGGTATTCAACACTTCACTATCACATAAAACAAAAGAATAGCAGCAAATCCTCCTGAGAAACCAGAAGAAGGAATTTTTGGCATTTCTGCTTAAAGAAAATTATTAAAACGATCAACTGAATATCAAAATAGTTGCCAGTTCATTTTGGTCTATCGACAAATCGATCGTTTCAGCTCTACTGTGGATTATACCAAGTAACACGTCACACACTTACAAAATGTTTATATCTCACTGAGTGGAAGTCATTAGAATTACTTGTACGTACGATAACATGAGACCAGGGATAACCGTGGCATTAAGTACTGAAACCGGCTGTGACTGTTTGAATGTAACCGATAGTGTAAAAGCTCGTAAATCGATGACGTCATGGCCAATAACCAATCCACTTAATCAGGTTAGTATCGGCACAAATACCAATCCATCGGACCGGTGCAACTCTAGCAGGGACCGCCACAAACAAAACCCCATTCACCTCCATTGTATAGCTCAAAACCTGGAAAAACGTAACCAAAAATGGTTAAATTTTTTTGCGATTTGAGTGAAATGGCCCTTTACTAAATTGTACGATTATACTTGATCTTCTCCAACGACCTCTCCAACTTGTTTACAGGGTAATTTGAACCCACCCCCTCCCCCTCCATCAGAGCACAGAAATGTTGTTGTCAGGGAGAAGAAGCGATGACATTACAGCCACTTATGTTAATGGCACTCCTCCAACATGGCAGCATGTCCCACATAACCACTGGTAACCACTCTCAGGCTTCACTTACATAACAGTCCTGCCAGACATTAAAGCAAGGTTTAAAGATGGGGCTGAACTGAGGAGCTTGCTGACATTTGAAAAATAAATAGCTTTTCTTGGCCATCATTCCCATCCATTATGATAATTTTTATTGATGAACTTCATTTCTGCGTGCGAGAGGACGAGGAACACAAGCTGTCAGGCAATCACAGCAGTTCTATAAAGACTTAGATTTTGCAGATCGACTTCCTGCTTCAACTTTGACCTACTGTGCTTACCGTAGTTGTGCGCACACGGTTTCTTCGCAATGAGAGATTTTTGGCGGATGCGCCACTGAGCAATTCTCATAGGAATAAACGGGACTCCACCATTAGCGCTGCATTCAGGTGTTACAATACATCCATGGTGGCAACGTACAGAGCTTCCAGCTGAGCAGATCCGGCGGATGATGCAAAACGTGGCCTTCTTAGCCAACAACAGGCGATTAGACAACTTTGAGTTACAGGTAGCTGTTTTAGCCTTTAGTTATTTGCAAACACTGAACAGTAAACCAAATAAAATGTCTTTATCATTTGACGGCTTGTGTTTCTTGGACTTACGATGTTGCCGCATCCAAAGATGTCATCAACTTTTTAAAAACTCAACTATAGAGCAGCAAAGATGAATCGATTAGCTGTCAACTATTAAATGAATCGCCAACTATTTTGATAATCGATAAAATCGGTTTTCAAATTTCAATTTCTCTGATTCCAGCTTCTTATGTGAATGTTTTCTACTTTCTCCACTCCTCTGTGACAGTAAACTAAATATCTTGGAGTTGTGGATAAAACAAGACATTTGAGGACGTCGTCTTGGGCTTTGGGAAACAGCGATCGACATCTTTCACCATTTTCAGAGATTTTATAGACCAAAAAATAATCGATTAATCGAGAAAATAAATCGACAGACTAACTGACAATGTAAATAATCGTTAGTTGCAGCCCTACACAACTAATTATCTACAAAATAAGTTTTCCTTAAACTTCAACAACTGGCAAACGCGCTGTGTGCCACACTAACATGCATTATGGTAAATGAGTCGGGGGTGACGAGCAGAGTGCCTTTAATTGACCTCTGACCCCCCTCTCAAGACCATGAGGGCCGGGCCTTCAGAGTCTTCACAAACGAGAAACTTCCCCCCACCTTGGGCCAACAACAGAGGGTCTGACAGGGGTGAGCAAAGAGCAAAGTGCTTTATTTAACCACGGCAGGCAGGAATGATGGGTGGAGGTGGTGGGGAGTGGGAGGGCACAGAGGCGGAAGCCTCCTTTCGTTGGCTGGAGCCTGAAGAAGGAAGAGTGTGCTGGCAGAGTGACGGGCGAGCTGAGGAGGCTGCCCGGCTCCCATGTCTGTGGAGCACCTGTTCACCTCCCAACGCTAAATGTAAAGTAGCCTCGAGGCCGTTCTGAGCGCGCTCAGAAAAGGAGGGCTGGCTGACACGGTACTCCCAGCTATTCCAGCTGAGTCACTGAAATTAAGACCAATTTAGAAAGGTGTCTGGTGAACAGGGCCTCCACTCCCCCTCCTCCGACATGCTGCCTCGGCCCTCCATCCACCCCCGCAGCGCTTCTCCCACCCTGTTTCTCTACCATCTCCTCTAGAGCTGCAAAGATTAAATCGGTTAGTTGTCAAGTATTAAATTAATCGCCAACTATTTTGATAATCGGTTTGAGTCATTTCTCATGAAAAAAAATGAAAAAAAGTCTATTTCCAGCTTCTTAAATGTGAATATTTTCTAGTTTCTATGCTCCTCTGTGATGATAAACTAATTATATTTGAGTTGTGAAGACATTTGCGGATGTCATCATGGGCTTTAGAAAACACAGATTGACATTTTTCACCATTTTCTGACATTTTATAGACCCAACAACTAATTGAGAAAAATAATCGACAGACTAGTCGACAATGAAAATAATAGTTAGTTGCAGCCCTAATCTCCTCAGCGCGCTGCTCAAAGCCACCCCCACACTACCACCCACAGACCTCAGGGACCGTGGCTGCTTTCTATTCCAGCAACTTCACACATTTCCACCAGCCTACCCTTTTCAATCTCACATCCAAAGATGTGGGGGTTGTGAGTGTGTGTGTGTGTGTGGGGGGGGGGGGGGGTTATTTGACTGTGATGTGGTACTCCAAGTTCAATAAAAACAGAATAAGGACAGAAAAACTAAAGTTGCAAAAGCATCGCTGCCCATGTTGCATTAGTTGTCAGGTCAACAACAGTCTGACAGGTTGCATAATGGATCCAGATGAGCGAAGGAAAAAAAGGTTTCATGACCTGGGGGGCTGGCGAGCTGCAGCCCTGGCACATATGCTGCAACCTGTGTGAGAAATCACAACTATGTGTGTGTGTGTGTAAACAAGTGAAGCTCAACAAAAAGACTACTACTACTTTTTAAAGAAATACTTTGTCTTGGGTTGACTTTTCTTGAGTGAATCTGGTCTGACAGTCGGTGTGAACCTTTGGCAGGAGTAAGACTCACAAAGCTTTGGTGAGGTGAGCTGCTACAAGCTATGGAAGACTGTGAGGAATCACGTAGGACTGATTGGTGGAGGACCACTTCAGTAAATAACCTTATTCATGTCACAATCAACCCCGCAGGCCAGGTAAAAATAATTTACAAGAAATGGAAAAAAGGTGAAATAAAATGTTTTCAGGGAGCAAATCAACCACCAACCTCGATAAAAAATAAATTTTAACTCCCCAGCAGCCAGCCAAAACTGTTTGCTTTTAGTCTCTGCGTATTAACCACATTTACCGTGATATATTTGAGCAACAACCCGAGCAGCCAGCGACGACTTCTCCTCGACCAAAAGGCAGGATAACGTTACAACGGCGGGATAAATGTTGAAAGCAGCCGGTAGAGACGAACAAAAGAATACACTTTCACGTTCAGTTGTAAAGAAAACATCACATTCTGTCTGTTTGGAAGCCGTGACTGAGCACATCGGAGTCACGCATTACCCTAAACCGAGCACGAACCCATTGGTTTTTTTTTTTTTCTCCAGGCATTGTCGCGAGGCTCCCGGCTGGCCACCGCTGTTGCTTCACGAGCCTGTGCGAAGTAGATGCGCACTGCATTTCTCCCTCTTTTTTACCGCAGCCACTTCAACGCCACACAGATGAAAAAAATACAAAAAACCACCCGTGTAGCTTCAGTGTTGTCTTAAACCCTCATGTCTTACCGTGTCGACACTTCCCAGCACGGCGGTTGCCAGTGTTTGTACCGGAGGAGGCTGCTCTCCGCTGGCTCCCTCCGACGCCATCTTCGTACTGTAGCGGTCTGCTGGAGTGAGGGCGCATCCGGCACTCATTAACTATTGCGCTGCTGAGTGCAAATCACGCCACGCACGGCCATGGGAAAGAAAAGAAAAGAGAGATTTGACTAATTGAAGGAGCTGTAAAAATGGGGGAAGAGGACGACAGGTCTTCGCTGTGGGGAAAAAAAAATAAAATCCCTCAGCCGAGTGTACGAACCGCAGCGGGAGAAGCGGACAGTCTAGTGGGCGTGGACCGACCGACCGACGCGTAAAAATCCAGATGCAAAGCCCCGGTACGCTCCCGACTGGAAAGGAGGTGCGTCCTGACAGCGTGATTGACAACAGCATTTGTCGGCCTCTGAAGCTATAAAATAAGCCAGTGGGTGGTTTCCAAACTGAGGTTCTTGGACCTGCAGCAACCTGTTATACTCAATAAAATGTGAATAAAGATATAAAAAAATAAAAATAACAAATAAAACATTTTGGATCCTAATATTGAAGAAACCTTTTTCACACCGTTTTTTTATAACATTGTATTTGGTTTATTTAAACATACATAGGGCCTACAAAATCATGCAGGGCCTAGAAATACATGACCACAGAAAACAAATGAATGGCTCAGTTCCATTAATAACCTGTAACCTTTCTCCACAATCAAGCTACTCAATGAATAGCCTACCTATACGTTTCCACAAGTTCCAGAGGAAGGAGCCTCTGGCTGCGTTTGAGGCTTTTTGTTGCATGTCCATCTCCAGACATAGGTGGAAGAAGATTACACATTTATTTTATTTAAAGTGTTCATATTATGCTCATTTTTAGGTTCATAATTGTATTTAGAGGTTACCAGAATAGGTTTATGTGGTTTAATTTTCAGAAAACACCATATATTTGTTGTACTGCACATTGCTGCAGCTCCTTTTCTCACCCTGTGTGTTGAGCTCTCTGTTTTAGCTACAGAGTGAGACATCTCACTTCTGTACCATCTTTGTTGGGAGTCGCACATGCACAGTAAGTACTGCTAGCTTGTCAGTTGCGGAGTATGAGGGCGTGCTACGCTAGCAGCTAGGCAAGCTTTGTAATGTGTGTTACAAAGTGACGCACGTTCATCCCAGAAGTAAAGGTTGGACTACAATAGAGCTGTTTGGAGCAGTTTGTGAACAGTGTTTTCTGTTGGAGATGGTAAGTCCTCTTGGGGTGGACTTTGGGCTTTTTCACTTTGTAAACCTATAATGTGTAGCAAAAAGATATATAACACAATAAAGGGGAAAAGCCAAAAAGCACAATATGAGCACTTTAAGTAAAAAGCAGTGATTCCATAGTTTGAAAATATTCCAATTCAAAAAAGTATTACCATCAATGTTTTACTTACAGAAGTTTTATCAGCAAAATATATTTTAAAATAAAAGCACACCCCTTTCAGAGTGTTTTGTATGTATATTAAGCATGCTATTGTATGTAATTTTTATATTATTGTAAAGTATGATATATTGGAGTATTATTGTGGATGCATTCATGCAAGCTGTAAGCAATATTTCATTGTTTAACTTTCTTGAGCTGGAGTTAACTTTAACTTATACTGTGGGATAGTTTAAGCTATAATAATGCAACATATTTTGTTTTGTATGTCAAATTTTAGTCTTCAAATCAACTAGTGGTGGCCACAGCTTTCTTATTAACAAAGTCGAGTAAAACATGCACATTATTTCCGGTGGAATAAAAGTGTTATGCAGTGTGACAGCTTAAAGGTCCCATGGCATGAAAAGTTCACTTTATGAGGTTTTTTAACATTAATATTACTGCCTGCCTATGGTCCCCCAGTGGCTAGAAATGGTGATAGGTGTAAACCGAGCCCTGGGTATCCTGCTCTGCCTTTGAGAAAATGAAAGCTCAGATGGGCCGATCTGGAATCTTCTCCTTATGAGGTCATAAGGAGCAAGATTTACTTGTGTAAAGCCTCCGTGGGTTTCATGAAATGCGCTATATTAGTCTAGGTTATTACTACGTTGGTTGCTACAACAAACTCTTAATGCTTTGGCTGGACACAGTGACAGTGATACCCGGTTTAGCTCACGAGACATCCAACGTAGGCTAAGTTACCGTATGCAACACTTGAAATGCAATGATGCATCTGTAACCTATTCTCTAATTGTAAATGAATGATTTTCTGTCTGAGCAAAATATTCATCGCGACTATATGACCTCCTGGTAATGCTAACTCAGTAATATACAGTGGAAAATACAGCACCGTAAAGAAAAGACCTTTACGACAGCAGGTGTGGTTAAAAACTCCACCACTTTTGTCCAAAGCGGCCACTAGAATCAACACAAACTAAAAGTTACATACAGTATAGCCACTTTAAGCATACATGAGTTTTTTTTTCCAGATGATTTGGGTAGTTTCACCCATTTCCACTCAGAGTCAACATCACACTGATAAATGAGTTTGTTTTATTCAAAGCTCAAAGAGCATTTCCTCCTCTGTGCTTATTATAGAAACTCAAAACCTTTCTCACAATCTGACATATCTTAACTTTGACCAAAGGCTCATGAGATGTGGTCTAACTCCTTCAAATGAAGGAGTCTGGCACCCCCTGTCATCCCCCCATTACAGCTACACATTACATTCTTTGCACAAAATGAACCTACTGTAAAAACCTCGACAACGTAGGTTTCCACGGCTCTCTGAAAATACAACCTTTGACGAACAAACACTCACATTGCAGGTCATTTTATTTGATGGCCTTACATGTATCAACTGAAACCAAAAAGCAAAGGATTTAAACCAAAATGTTAATCTTACACAGAGTTGATGCTCAGAATGGAAATCTCTCAGCTCTGGGTCTATTTATCCCAGAAAAGCAGAGAGAGAATGTGGGGCCCTCCCAGCTCCCAGATGTGGAGTTTAGGATTAACGGACGCTGATCCAGCCTGGTCATCCAGAATGAGGTTATTAAGTCCCTATTTAGGTCAAAATGTTGCACGATTGACATGGTTACAATGAAAACATATAACTGTGTGATGACTTAAGCAATGTGTGATGTGTATTTCTCCCTTTTTTTTTTTTTTAGCTAAAATTGATTACATTCCTTTCAGATTTAGAATCTGGTTTATTGCCAAGTAGGTTTTCACATACAAGGGATTTTTAAATAGAAAGTAGAAAGAAAAATACAATAAAACATTTAAAAAATATTTTAAAATATGTACAATGTAGCTATTCAAAACTAAAAAAGCTGCAGGAATGTGCAAAGATATATTCTACATATATTCTATTCTATTTCTGAGGGTTATTAAGAACAACTTTCCCAACCTCTACACAAAAAAGCAACATCCCAATAAGTGGCAGCAAAAATGATTTAAAAAATGGGAAGATAATGAAAACATGACAATTTTAAAAACATGAAGAAATTGTAGAAAAGCCATTTTGAAATACACCTGTTAAATTCATAAAAAGCAATATTCTAAACACGTGTAATGCATTTGCTTTGATGAAAGAGGTAAAACTGTTGGGATTATGGAATAACAAAGAGAATTGTCTCAAAAAAAGAAAGGAAAAGAAAAGATGTTTTAACTTTGTTGGACAGATTTGGACATCCACAGTTGTTTGAATACGAACAAAGCTGTTTGAGCTGCTGCAGCTGAATTGTATCAGCAATGAGGAAAAAAAATAGAAAATTAGAAACACAGATGTGTTAAAATATGTCTGCTTTGGGTGTAAATAGCTGAAAGCGACTCAAACCATTACACCACTGTGCTTTAAAAAGCCTTAATTTTTGGGTATTATATGTTCTCCTTGAACATCGTATCTGCAGAAGGCTGTCACTCAGTTGTCTGTTATCCACAAGGGGGATTTCCAGACGTGAATTCCCGTCTTTCCCACAGAGATCTATCTTTCCCTACTGTCTTGTCATGTGTCAAATTCCAAACCCCGTTCATTTGAAAACAGATCAACAGAGACAGAGCTGTCATGTGGAGATAATCCCTCCCCCCTATGAAAGGAAGCTCGTCATTAGCCAGTGATTACGGGGGGACTCCGGATGATGTGGCTCGGAAACAACGACCCCCACCTCATCCTCCACCTCTCCTACTCAGTTGAAGTTGCCTGTGACCTTAAAGAAATAGTTTAGATATTTGAAGTGTATAGTACTTCTCCATAGTCAGTTTGTTACCCACAGTAGTGGGCGGTTGGCATAGGCGTAATTTAGAGCCCCCCAGAAACCTATTATCATTTTCTTTACATAAATAAAGGAATTTGCACTATAACTTGATGCAGAAATAGCACAAAGTGTTGCAGAAAAAAACAACCAGAATGCAGAAAACTATGTGTTTGATGACCAAAAATTCAATTTTGCTCAAAAGTGGAGATCTCAACCCCTTCTTTGTACTGGAGAACATTTTCTAATCTGGTTATAAGGGGAATTCCACTGATTTCACACATCAAAGTCTGTGTACAGGTCTTGGGGAGTGCTACTACTGTGCACGTACATGTGTGGACAAAGGTGCAAGCCTGTCGGGGCTGGAGACTACAAGTTAGAAAATGAACGACAAATCAAGAGGTGTGGAGCTAGAGAGAGAAGTGAGCTTACTAGAGCTCGCTCCTGATTTCTGCTGCAGGCTAGAGGCTCTCTGGTGTTAAAGTCAAACACTTTGCATCCGATCCCCAGGGTTTTGTGGAGGTTAAACAACGTCGTACTGCATCTGTCTTTGCTTCTAAGAGAGGAAAGTCATTATTCCCACAACCGTTTGTCGGGAAAATGTAAACGCAGGTTGTTTTAAACTCTCCAAACCATGCCATTGTGACTTTTAAGATTCATTCCCTACCTTCGTTGCCTTCTGTGCACTATAAAAAATAAACATTCACTGACTAGAAACCATCTTGAGACGGACAACTCATCACAGTAAGCATTTTAAAAGTCACACTGTTTGTTGTGTGTGTTGTCGATGCTTGTGCAACACAGTAGGTTTCTCGGTCTGCAGTTCGTGGCAGCTGCTGAAGTCGATCCTACACAGCGCATGAAACATACATGAGCAGTTGGGCCAGAAACACAAGCTGTCTGTTGTTTGACTGTCACGCCTAACACTGCTCACACACACGTAGACACATAATAAGGTAATGCACACCTGTGTGAATGCAATCTGATCAGCAGGTAAAAGAGTCTTCAGAAGGTTGAAGTTGTGTTCAAATTTCTTGGTTCCATCGTGAGAAGGGGGCAGTCACATTTCTTCAAGATTATTTTTTGGGGCATTTTAGGCCTTTATTTGACAGGACAGCTGAAGACATGAAAGGGGAGAGAGAGAGGGGGAATGACGTGCAGCAAAGGGCACAGGTTGGAGTCCTACCTGCGGCCCGCTGTGTCGAGGAGTACACCTCTATATATGGGCGCCCACTCTACCAACTGAGCTATCTGGGTGCCTACATTTCTAATTATGAAACTAGTATTTATTAAGATCTTTTTAAAGTACTCAGTTATTGCCTTTTGAGTTGGGAACACATCACTGTACACATTTGGCAGCACTGAAAGTGCGAGGAACCTATTGTTTTTGTAGGGATTATTATTACTATTCTGCTGGGCAATCGCATTTTTGAGGGACTTAGGATACTCGAAAACTTATGTCAGACCTGGCGATAATTGCAAAGTCCTGTAGTGATTAGTGTAATTGTGCTTGCGCGTGACCAGCTGGCTCCATAATGCCCCCTAATGCTCCCCCTTGTTCAGATAAAGTTCCTTTGATGAAAATCTGACAGGAAGTTGGCCATCTTGGTTTTCGTGCGTTTATTTTCATTTTACCAAGGGGGTAAGCTTCGCTTCAGAACTCGAACCTCCGATGGCGCCATTTTGTTGCTACAAAGGTATCACCTCTTGTTAGCATTCCACTTTTTTTTACATTGCTTGACTGCGAATAACTTTACATCTGAAGCGTTTATTTGTCCGTTGTTTATTTCTAAAGAAACACGACAATGTATAAAAGGCTCCATTACCTTGTACCTCACGTTATGGCTCCGTAGCAGACATTTTTGTAAAAATAGGCTAACAATTGGGTCATAACCAAGTGCCTTACTGTCATAGTAGAGGAATTACCGTATAATACAGGAGAAGCTCGCAGGCAGTTTTGACTTACATTAGCTGTTTAGGTTTAATTACTAATGTTAACTAGCATTTTAGTGATCAATAATTAGCCTGTGCTTATGTTATCTCCTTACATATACCTACACTCTCCGTCTCTGTAAGACTGGGACTGATTGAGATTTCTCTTGGCACAGCTACCAGAAGACTTACAACTTTCAGACACGTAGCTCACGTCACATTTACGTTGTCTCTGTCAGTTGGAGGCTGCGCAGTAAAGCAAGAGATCACCGGAAAAGTGCTTCTAATATCCTTCACTGGTCTCCGTCCAGAGCAACGGGGTCTATTGGTCCATTATATATATGTCAATGCATTTTACGAACACGTGTTTGAGGACTTTAGGATGCATAAAAACTCTCAAAATTATGCAGCCACGTGCAAAATAGTAAATACTATGATCTGAGTTCCCATTTAGGCTTGGGTTGTCTGTACAGTATTGTATGTTAAACCAGGCTGGACTAATCCTCACTCCAGTATATTGTAGGCTGAGGTGACACTTGATTGACACTTTTATTTCCTCTACCTGCCTGATCCTGTTGCCACAACCGGTGGGCTGGAACCGTGACAATCACGACACGTTGTTCATAAACACAGATAGAGAGAAATGCATTCAGTATGGGCCAATTTAGAGTTCCTAATCTATTTGATGCATATGTCCTAGCAGCAGTAAGGGAGGAAACTGCAGCATGTAAGGGGTAACCCACAGAAAAGGCCACAGTAGTAATCTCATTAACAGACTAAAACCAATAATCAATTATCTACTGTACTAACCATGGATGGATTACTGAAACGGACACAGAGCACAGATTCAGAGGCCCAAAGTTGCCTTCACCTGCAAAATGTCACTCAAAGAGACACACACGTAGCACAAAGAGATGCAGAATGATTCCAAAATAAAAAAAACAGCAACTAGAAAGAGACCAAAACAAATACAATGAGATGCAAAGCAACTGCGAAGAGACACAAGACTCACAACGACTATGGAAAGGGACAAAACAACCCCAAAAATACACAAAATGACCACAAAGAGACCCAAACAACTAGTACGAGATGCCAAGCGGCTGCAGAGACACAAAGAGACTCGCAACAACAGTGAAAAGGGGCAAAATAACCACAAAGAGACACAAAACCACTACAACAAGCAAAACAGCTAAAAAAAAAAGACACAAAGAGATTGCAAAGAGACTGACACCAACAGAGAAAAGGGACAAAACAACCATAAGCAAAATGACTACAAAGAGACACAAAACTACTACAAGGAGACGCAAAATGACCACAAGGGCTACGTTCAGACTGCAGGCCGACTGAGATTATTTATTTATTTTTAAATGTGTCCCGCATTAGACTCAACTAGGTATGATCTGACTGTCTAGACTGAGTTTGCATTTAAAAAAATAATCTGACCTGTAATGGATTTGGCTGAAAGTGGCCCAAATCAGAACTAGAAAAGATCAGATGCCTTGTGACTTGGGCTGTTCGCGCTATAATGAAAAAAATTGGATTTGGGTCACTTTGGCCTGCGGTCTGAACACAGCCAAAGAGACACAAAACAACTTCAACGAGACGGAAAACAGCTGCAAAGAGACTTACAACAACAGTGAAAAGGGCAAAACAACCATAAAGAGACACAAAATGACTACGAAAGGACACACAATGACTACAAAGAGACACACAATGACTAAAGAGGGCCCAGCTGTCAGGCACCTTTTGAACGGTTTCATCCATACTGTGATCTCAGGACCTTGCCGGTGCAGACTGTATTTAGAAGCAGCTGAGGGGAACTGCTGTCATCACTCACATGATCTAAATGAACACTGACTCAATGCCAAATGTAGCTAATCATGTTTGCTATAATTGGCCTCATGGATAACCCTGCCTCCAAAATCAGCATCTCAAATGATGTTAGGATGTTAAGATCTGTGACAACGCACGTTAATACTAACTTGAGGGAGTCTCATGCACGTTAGGAAAAAGCGCTTCAAATTTAGCAAAAATTTTACATAGAGGGGGAGCCACATTTAGTCTGATTTTTAAGCACACGGGCAGACGTTTCTGTTGTTAGATGGTTTCTTCTTCAAGGCACAAACATAATAGATATCCTTTTTAAATAAAAAAAAAAAGCTTTTTTCACATCCCTATTCAAACATTTCGTGCCTTAAAATCACACTCAGGTACAGAGCTTGAGAAAATGTACTGGGGAATAAATTACTGTAGTTGTAGTTAGCTGTGCAGTGTTTTCTGCAGGTGTTGGGAGTAGGGCTGTCAAAATGAAAGGTCCCATGACATGGTGCTCTTTGGATGCTTTTATATAGATCTTAGTGGTCCCCTAATACTGTATCTGAAGTCTCTTTTATATAGACCTTAGGGGTCCCCTAATACTGTATCTGAAGTCTCTTTTATATAGACCTTAGTGGTCCCCTAATACTGTATCTGAAGTCTCTTTCCCGAAATTCAGCCTTGGTGCAGAATTACAGCCACTAGAGCCAGTCCCACAATGAGCTTTCCTTAGGATGTGCCATTTCTGTGTCTGGTGCTGGTGTCGTATTAGCACCGGGTACTTTGTTACTTGACACCTCTGGTTTCAAAGCCCTTCCAGATGGTTCTCTCGACAGGACAAAAGTTACACTGTCGATGTGAATCGAGTTACCACCAGAGTACGCCGCGTCTCAAACACCACTTGAGCATTAAAAACGTAAAAAAAAATCCCTTTTAAAGTACATTTTTAAATGGATAAAAATTTACGATTCATTTTGAGATTAATCATGAGTTACAGTAACTACACTCATGCGATTAATCGCGATTAATCTTTGAATATTTGAATCCATTGACCGCCCATAGTTGGACGTGATCTGTAGATGACCCATAAACCATACTCAGCAGGGGTGTGAGATGAAATGATGAGAACCAGAGGATGACCGGGAGAAAGATGAGGGGCCAGACACTGATGGATGGGACCGGAGTCGGTGGGGGGCAGGCAGCAGGGACCTTCAGCCAGAGACACAACCCCCATCCCTTTTCCTCAATCCTGTGGAAACACTTGGCTCATATTAACTCGCTCATTGTTGGGACACACAGCGAGGCACAATGACTCCCTTTTTGTCGACGAGCGCCTAGTGGACTGAGAGGGCAGCCGGGCGGCCAGTCGGCCATCACTGGGCCCTGTGTGCTGTGGCTCTGAGGCCGGGTCGGACCGCCGGCAGACAGGAAAGACATAAAAAGAGTGAGACAGCAAGCCCCGGATCCCATATCCTGGCCAGAGGATGGAAGGACTGTGGCTGCTAGTGACTCTACTGACAGAGAGAGAGAGGAAATGTAGGCAAGGAGGAAGAGAGCTGGGATCTGGGCCACATCTCCATCTCCGCCTCCGCCTGATTGTCCCTGAGGGGCTGCCAGTAGCTGAACCAGACCTCTGTTCAGTCACCGTCACTGCTACTCTGAAGTCAGCGCTTTCCTCTGACCTCGCTCTCTCTTTCTCTCTCGCTCTCTTTCTCTCTCTCTCTCTCAGTTTTAGTCAATGTCTTCTCTTCACTTTCTCCCCTCACACTGTCTCTCTCTGTTGAACCACCATCTCATGACTGGAGGGAGGGAGCAGGTGCTTCTTCTAAACAGTGAAAGGCTGCAGTCACTGTGTTTTTGTCCCAATTTCAAGGACCCATGCAATGAAACTGACCAGAGAGGAAAAATATAAATGCTTTCATTCATTTGATTTGGATGGTTTGTATGAGAGTGGTAAAGGCTGCCTTTGTAGAACGAATATTGTCTCTTCACTTGGATGTTTAAAGCTTCACTGAGCAGAATGAGGTGCAGTTAGTTAGTTTGACACTAAAAGGCTGCTTTCAAATTCTTTTGCCATCAGAATGCTTTGGGTGTGTGTGTGTGTGTGTGTGTGTGTGTGTGTGTGATGTGGAACGTTTAAAACCAGTGCACATTAACTAAGAATGGACTTTTCAGTCAATGGTACAGACTGAATTGAAAACGTTTGAGCTGATCACAAAAAGGCCAGAGTTTTATGAGTTTTGTGTCACTTCTCTTTCTACTACACCTCTTATATAGAGCAGCGAACGTCAGTTGAAGTCATCCGTCCCAAACTGGATCTCCCGCATTCTTCAGAGCCTGGAGCTCTGTGATTGACAGGCTGCCCAAAATCAACGGCAGTCTTTCCCGTTGGCAGAGCTGACGTTGCCCTGAGGCATTAAGTGACATGTTAGGAGAAGATTTACTCTCACAGGAAGTGCAGATTATTTGCAGACAGAACAATGAAAACACTGTGAGAATTGCTACTTAAGGGCAGGTAACATACCATGATGCGTGTGTACTTAGTCCTGTATTGTCATCCTTTAAAGCCAGAATAAGAGATTGTACATTAGAGGGTGTATGTATGTATAATGTGTGGTCTGTGCATAATCTTTTGTATTAGCTGTAGATTTGACAATAATAGAGGTAGCAGGAGTGAAAGCTAAAGCACTTATAGCAATAGTAGTACTATTTGTATGCGGTTTCATCAGTAATAATAATAATAGTTTCCTGGTCTGACGTCGTCAAGTTTCTGGATGACTCATCTTGGCATCTGAAATCTGGACAGGTTCTGAACAAGCTGACGCTGGGTGCCAAGTATCAGGGTGGTGACCCCGGGCCGGGCCACATGCAGGTTGGATGGGACACTGTAAGTAAAATGTATTTATATAGCACCTTTCACAGATAAAAAGTGCTTCACAATAAAATGAAATACAATAAATCAGGGGTCTTCAACGTGGGCCTACAATAACATGTAGGGTGTCCTAAACCCTTTATACGTACCTTTTGTGGCATAGAATCCTAAGCGATTAAAATAGCCTATTAATTGTTGGCATGATTTTATAAATCATGTTTTAATGTTAAACATACATGTGGCACAGTGAATCCTCAGGATGACCTGTATCTGTGGATGGCTACCTTACGCTGCATTCACACTATGTTTACACGTGGCCGGCTATATTCATAAACTGACATTTCAACCTCTCCGTTTTCAAAAATAACATCGTGCACAGCTGTCGGTTTTCAGAAAAGGGTTTGTTTACACGTACCTGTTAATTTCCTCTCATGCATGTTCACCATTTGTTTTTCAGATGAATAAAATGTCAAGGTGAGTCTTTCACCAAGTGCTCAGAGTGCATTCTAACCATTCCTCTAAAATGTGCACACAATAGGTGTTTCAGAGAAGAACAGATTCCTCAGTACACTGTGCATTGTGGTGGGTATGTGCTACTTATTCTTAAAATCCCTCAGAACGAGGAGGGTTATGGTAATGGAAGATAAACAGTCCGACATCAGGACTGAAAGTTCAGTACATTCTTTGGACAAGGATAGGATATTTGCAGCTAACACAAAGTCTGCCACGGTATGATTTTGATTCCATTCAGGGGCCTGCGGTGGATATGAAACGATATCATATGGCCATTTATTTCCAGTAATCCTACTGCTCCAAATTGTGACAAAATAACGCCAACATGTTCCTATTTACATGTTGTGATTTGTAGAGTCACAGCGTGTACACAAAACAGCGTAACATGAGACTCAGCCATTTTCTAACCGTAAACAAGCCGGGAACTATATTCTCAGGCAGGCTTGCTGTGAGCATATCACTCCGCCAAAGTACTATATTCTTCCGCCTAAGAATATAGTTCCTGGTTTGTTTACAGTTAGAAGACGGCTGTGTCTCATGTTACGTTGTTTTTTGTACACGCTGTGACTCTATAAATCTCAACATGTAAATAGGAACATGTTAATTGTTATTTTGTCACTTATTGGGAGCAGTAGGATTACTGGAACCATTCACCTGCATGTTCTGTGCTGGCCTGATGCCGCTGGAACCGTCAGACAGCGTTACAGCACGCACGGAGATGAGAAGGGTATGTATGGACTAGTCTAACTCTGGGGGTTACGGTGAATAAGCTAAATTCCCAATAAGTCGGCGTGTTCCTTTAACACAATCAGTTACATTCAGGGGCGGAGACATTTGGGGCTGAGCGCCCCCCCCCCCCCACAACCCCATTTAAGGCAGCTATGTGCACATTTTTTCAAGCCAATTAATAATAAATGCCTAAACATCTGTCGATCCAACCCGTTCTCACTCCAAACTCGTAAAATACAGACGCTTGGATAGAGGCTGTCAGCATCAGGTACAATGCAAAAAGCACCCTTCAGTGTGTGTAGGACGCACCGGGGAGAGCAGCAGCTACATGGCGGTTGAAGATGACGTAGCATTAAGAGTGATTATGGTAGCGAGTAGTATGAAAGCCCGAATATCCGCATAGGGAGGTTGGTTGGGGTGGTGGAGGGGTCAAACAACACAGGACTTTCACCCAGGAGACCGGGGGTTCCTGTCCCACGTGTCACGTTTCCTAAACCCAACCGTCCCGTTCTTCTTTTCCTAAACCCAATTGTCCCGTTCTTCTTTTCCTAAACCCAACTGTCCCGTTCTTGTCATGGAAACGTAAGCACACCCATGACCTTTTCCTTAACCTAACTACGTCAAAAGTGACACCAATAGTCCCGACTAAGCGCATTTAGATAAAGCGCGTTTAGATATGATGCTAAAGGAGAATTTTACCGTCAATAACAACGCCAAGGGCACATGACCAAGCGTCCGTATTTTATGCGATGGGAGTGAGAATGTGTTGGTCGATCATTTGGGGAAAACATGACAAAGAAAAGAATCATCCTGTAGAGCTGACATCCTGTTTAGTGTCTAATTGTTCTCCAGCTGTCTTCATCGTTCTGAAACCAAAACACAACACATGTTGAGGATAGTCGTTTTCCCTCCTGCCACCTAAAAAAGAGGCAAACAGTGTCTGATGCTACATACTGCAACATAGGTAGATTAGGAATTTGGCTTAAACAGCATTACTAATCTTAAAACCAATGTCTGTAACACTATGCTGGAGTGACTCCACAGAACTGTCTGTCTTTATCCTGTGTCACTGTACATCCAGTAAACCAGACTACACCCCCGTTCGCCCGAAGACACAACTTTCACTTTGAATAAAAGTGAATGGAAAATGGAATTTTTTCTGAAAGATGGGGTTGGTGTTGGTCTTTTATCTTTTATCAAATATATTTGAGCAGATGGCAGTTTCTCCTTCGCCACAGCCTGTGAAACTTAAGAAAATAGGACTTTATTTGCATATTTGTATAATTTCTGATGTTTTGCATTTCTGGATTTGGGTGTATATTTGAATTGTCTCATGGTCTGAATTTCCCATTAAGTGTTCAGAATGAAAGAAACCTGCCTTTAGTGGTGTCAGGTGTGAAAATATCTGCAGTACTGGACAAGCAGTCGCAGCCGCTCTCTGAATGTATTTAGGAACTGTGAAGAGGTGTCGCCTCCCAGTGGAAAATAAGGGAAGGAGGTTTGAAATGTCAGACAGTAAGTACACAAGTGAATGAACATACTCAAAAGGAACTGTATGCTTGAATGCAAATTTATTGATGTTCATTAGAGCAATTTAAAATGAATGATCAAGCGATTGAGAAAAATGACAGCGACGATGATGATAGTTCCTGAAGTACTTTCTGCTTCACCCTATTCACCTGTTTAGAGAAGAGAGAGAAGAAGAGAACATTAAAGAGAAATCAACTTTTTTATTCATCTGTCTTCAGGTGAAAGTTCCTTTAAAGTTTTTGCACCCTTCTCCTGGTATAAATTGCAGAATCATCTTAAATTACACTACCTGCCAACAATGACACAGTTTAAAATTAGGATGAAGGACTATTTGAGAACTAAATGCACCTGTGCTGTTACTGAGTGCTGCTGGCGATTATGTTGAGATGATGTTAAATTGCCAACTGTCTTTTTTTTGTTTTATGTTGTTTGTCTTTCACAGTATATTTTAATATGGGACTATTATACTGCTGTCTTGGCGAGGACTCCCTTGAAAAAGAGATTCTGAATCTCAATGGGATTATTTCCTGGTAAAATAAAGGTTAACAAAAAAAAAAAAAAAATCTACAGCCAGTCTGAAAATCCTCTAAAAGAATTTTCATATAAATAATAAACATTAGGGCTAGGCGATAGGGAGAAAATCAGATATCACGATATTCTTGACCAAATACCTCGATATCGATATTGCGGCGATATTCTAGCATTGACAATTGGAACTTTTACAAAATATCTTCACACTTAGATTTTAGATAAATAATCATCAGTAATGTGGACATAATTGGTAAGTGGGGAAAGGGAAATAATAGAACAGCTAGAACAGTCTGGTAAGTTCAGAAAAGTACATCACCATACTGTTATGCAGCCTTTAAAACCAGGAAAAGACACTAATGCCACATTACAATATTATGATATCCAAAATCTAAGATGATATCTAGTCTCATATCACGATATCGATATAATATCGATATATTGCGAAACCCTACATATTTTCCTTTATGTTGATTAAATAGATCAACATAAAGAGATCTATTAAAGAATCCTTGTTGTGGTTTTACCGGAGACGGTTCAGCAGTACAGCTTGTTGAGCCTGATGATGTCCATCTGGCTCATCTCGGAGGCCTGGCCGAACTGCACGCTGGGGTCAGGGATGGCCACCAAGGTGGGCTCGTTGTTTTTGGAGAAAGCATACCTAAAAAAAAAAGCTAAATATTTATGATTGCTTAATACCACACTGTTGCCAATGTTTTTGAAATAATTGAAAGAGGGAATACGTGGCAAAGCAAAAGGTTACCAAACAAACAAAAACTGGAAGAAAAACCCCATCAAAATACCAGGACGCATACAGAAAATGTACTTAAAATAAAGTTAACTACACTATTCAATATAGTTGACTTCCATTAATGACTTGAACTTAAAGTTTGTACTTTAAACTGATCTGTTGCAATAGGTTTGCTTTCTGTCTAAATATGCACTGTTTATCAATTTTTGATTATTTATTTGTTGTAAACGATGTGAAGGGCAGCTTATTGTAACCGCTCATGTAAAGGGTCTGAGCATGTGTATGTATTTCAGGCCTGTGTGTAGTGTGTAATTACAGAGAGTGAATTGTAATTTCCCCATTCGGAATCAATAAAGAGTATAAATTCTAAAAAAGCCGCTTGTTTTCAGTCTGAATGCCTGCTAATATTCTGCATCACAAAGATGGCCGCCACAGTCGTTCTGGTTGGACCTACCTGTGGTAATGCATCACAGAGCCGTAGTCGTAGGGGGTTCCCTGGTTCAGAGTGAGGATTTTGTCAAAGTTGTGCTCCTGTCCTGATGATTTGAAAAGAAAACAGAACAACATGAGATCCATCTGTGTCTGTATTCACTGATACCTCAAATCCTGCCAACCTATACCTGTGGTTACATGTAGGCTATTGTTGTTAAAGGACTAGTTTGACATTTTGGGAATTTGCTTTCTTACAGAGTTTTACGGTGGGGGGTTATCGGGGTTTCTGCAGGTTTCACCAAGTCAAATTTAAGACTTTTTAAGACCTTTTTAAGACCATTATGAATGAAGTTTAAAACCTTTATCACAACATCAACTAAGCCCGAAATTCTATTTTTTCAAGCCAAGTATCGCTTAACTTGCACTTCCCCACAGCTGAAGAATAAAATCCATTTGATGTCTGTGGTACAATCCGAAAGAGATCCGCACCAGTAACACGAAAGCAGACTGGTTGGTCTCAATTGTAGTCGTAATACAGCAAAATTATATTTGGACTAGTGAAAGAAAGAACTACACGGAATTAAAAAAAATAGCATAATGACGTAGCGTTGCATGAACGTGGGAAAATTAAGACTTGTGTAAAATTATTTAAGACCTAGAACGCAATACTTCAACTTTTTAAGGCCTAAAATTTAGATTTTGAAATTTTAGACTTTCTAAGACTTTTTAAGACCCCGTGGAAACCCTGGTTATGAGACTGATTGTTTCTTGGCCAGGAACAGTAAAACAGCATTCAAAGCTTTGGTTTTTGAAGCAAAGTATAACATGTTAATTAGTACGTTTTACAGCCGTGGGAGACAGATTTTGTCACTGTGAGTCCGAGCCTGTCAGGTCGGGCAGCAGCAGAGGGACCCAAATGCAGATGGTGTAGGCAAATAAGGACAGATCAAGGCAGAATGTGACAGGAATACACACAACTGAGCCAGTTTCCTTATGAGATCTCCACTTTTTAGCAACATTCAACATTCAACATTAAACACTTCATTTTCTGAATTCTGGTGAATTATTTTGCAACAATTTGTGCCTTTTCTGCATCAAGTTATGATGAAAATGTCTTTATTTATGTAAAGGAAATTATGTAAGGTTTTTGGGGAGTTGGCCAGTTTTGATTATGGGGGGGAGGTTGTAACCACCATCCCCCCTGTAAATTACACTGTTGCTAAAATGTTAGAATAGCTAGAGCAGATAATAAATACAACTCAAAAAGCTTGAACTTGCTAAAGAGGTTCAACTACAATCATTAGAACTCACAAAAGTAATTTAGTTACATTTATTTGGCCTAGGTGGTGCCCAGTACGGTTTGGGTGCTGCACCCTAAGCCTTATAATGCTAGGGAAAACCCTGCGTTAAATAAAGTGCAAACCAGGGATGACGTTCTCCAGCACGGGGCGGATGTACTGGTCCCGGTCGGAGCGTTTCTGCTCGTGGTGGAAGCCCAGCGCGTGGAGCACCTCATGCTGGACAGTGTGGTGGTAAACGCAGCCTGAATGCTCCAGGGACAGATCCTGCCCATTGCCGAGACGGCCAATGTAGGAGTAGCACCTGTAATGATTCAGGACACATCTCGGTCAATGTACTGTTGGTTTTGGTTTAGCAGACATACATCAACTATTGCTTCCTGAAGGCAACCTTGCCTCATGGAAATGAGGATACATGCTCAGCAGCGGTGGAGGAAGAATTCAGATCCTTTCATTTAATTTATTTTATACAATTATATTGCGACTGCTGGGACGAGCGCAGTGCCTTGCTCAACAGCACCTTGCTCAACAGCACCTTGCTCAACAGCACCTTGGCAGTGCCCAGGAGGTGAACTGGCAGCTCTCCAGCTACCAGTCCACCCTCGAAACCGGCCTTGAACCAGGGACCCTCCGGTTCTCAACCCAACTCCCAACGGACTGAGCTAACCCCCAAACTCCAGTTAAAGTACTAATACCACACTGTAGAAATACTCCACTACAAGTAAAATTATGCAAGTATAATCAGGAAAATGGACTTAAAGTATTCAAGACAAAATCTAGATCAAAATGATCAAATTAAAAGCAGCATATTTGAGAAACTGGAACCATGAAAATGTTTTTTTTACATGAAAAGTGAAAAGTGCCAATTCATTTTCTGACATTGGTCATTTGTCAAATCTTTTCATATGTACTTTGACATTGTCATGTTATCATGTTTTGTGAGCAAAAATCTTAATTTGTAAAGTAACTAAAGTTGTAGTAAAGATGTAATAAAGGGTCCAATATTTCAAGTGGCATGTGATCATTTAAGATACTGAAATTTGTACTTAAGGACACTGTAGGCTACTTGAGTAAATGTAGTCCAGCACTGATGCTCACCCGTTAAGGGACTGGATATTCAGGTAGTCTCTCTGGCCGGTGCGTTGGACGAAGCGGAGACAGGAGACTTCGTGGAAGGACTGCAGACCACGCGTGATGATGGCCACCTCACGAGGGGCTGGGAAAGGAAAAAGCACTTTAAAGTGGATGCTACAAGCCTGACATAATGCTATGATATTTAATGTACATTGTCTTTGCGTCAACAATTGATAAGATTTTACAGCAAACCGACATTCAAATGTTTTGTGGGATGAATACACGTTAAACCAAAGACACCTGATTGGAATTCCTATCAGTTTTAAATTGATTGCCAATTTCTTCTATTGTTTGTGAACCAGACTGATCTCATGAAGTGGCGTATGTATGAAACGCCAATTTGTATGCCAGTATTGGCGTGTTATCAAGACACATACTCGCTTTTTGGTTTGTTTATCAACGCCATTTGGCTTCCATTGACTTACACTACCTTGTGATTTTGTGTGAATTTACAACATAGCGAGTAGTATGAAAGGGTGAAAATCTGCGTAGGGAGGATGGGTCAAACACAGGACTTTCATCCCAGAGACCGGGGGATCGTTTCCCGCGTGTCACGGTTCCTAAACTCAACCGTTGCGTTCTTCTTTTACTAAATCCAACCCCGTTCTTGTTTTCATAAACCCAACCAGTTCTTCTTTGCCTAAACCCAACCCGTCCGCTGTATATGGCGCTCAAAATAGGTACAGATAACGCGCCACTTGGCTTAAGAAACACTTCAACAGAATGTTTGATTCGTGTTTTCTGATGTTCTTGAATTATTTAAGATTATATAGGACTTTTAATCTCGAGGGAAATTGTTGTGCAGCAGTTGCAATAAAGACAGACAAAGTAGTGCAAATACAAAGAATAGAAATACTAAATAAATATCTATGAAGGTGTAAGTATAACATTTAAATGAAGAGAAAATCCAACACACCAACAAGTCCTCCAAACCACACAGCGATATAGGTCTAAATTCCTCCCTTTAATACGGCCCAGAGGAGTGTTTTCCGTCTTCATAACTAATGGACGTAGAACTAGAACGTAACTGTACACCTTCCCCAATCTCCTAGGTGAAAGGTCTTTGTTAGACGCAACATCCCGGCCTACCTTCCTACATGGAACATGGTACTCTTATACTTTGTCACAAGACTTTCTGCTTAGTCCACATCCATGTACTTCCACTTCCGGCATTGCTCTGTTGCCGCAGGAAATTCTAACGGATGTCCCTCTTTTTCGGCTGGATGTTACCTTCCACTTCCTTTGTGTTGGCGTTCTAACCTCCGGTGGATTTGTAAGGACTATGGTTAACTGCTCCTCAGATCTCTGCAGGGTGAATCCAGACAGCTAGCTAGACTATCTGTCCAATCGGAGTTTTCTGTTGCACGACTAAAACAACACGTTCCACCAAAACAAGTTCCTTCCCGAGGCTATTTTGCAGAGGCACCATGGCTCCATCCAGCGCTTAGCGATTGTGATTGGTCTAAAGAAATGTCAATAAACCAGAGCACGTTTTTGTCCCTTCCCATAATTTCTATGGCTACTAGGGGGGCGCCAACACTATAAACGTAAAATAATCGTAATTTCTGCATGAACAAACAACCTTCCCAGTATGAATGAACTTTACTCACAGAACACTCTGGAGATGGTGTAGGCCACATAGACCTTCCCGTCGGCGGACTGGGGCCACATGCAGCCTTTAGACGTGCAGGGGTCAGCGTTCCTCACAGCCTCTGACTCATACGCAACATCGTCCTCTACGTACGGCTCACCAGGAGAACGCACTGCAGCAGACACAGAGATCAATATTAAGAAAATGTTTTACTTATTCATTAGTACATCAAGAAGTGTTTTTAAAAGACCTCTTCAGACAACATTAAGTATTAATTCAGTTATAAATTCAACCTGCACATTGCTCTTTAAATCAACTACAAAACCCAAGTCCAATGAAGTTGGGACCAGCCTGCAGTCCAGACCTGTCTCCCATTAAAAATGTGTGGCCAGTATGAAGAGCAAAATACAACAACGGAGACCGCGGACTGTTGAGCAACTGAAGTCGTACATCAAGCAAGAAGGGGAAATTATCCCACCTATAAAGCTTCAACAATAAGTGTCCTCAGTTCCCAAATGCTTATTGAGTGTTGTTAAAAGGAAAGGTGATGTAACACACTGGTAAACACGCCCCTGTCCCAGCTTTTTTGGAACGTTCTGCAGGCATCAAATTCAAAACGAGTGAATATTTGCAAACAAAACGTTAAAGTTGATCAGTTTGAACATTAAATATCTTGTATTCAATTGAATATAGGTTTAAAAGGATTTGCAAATCATTGTATTCTGTTTTTATTTACGTTTTACACAACGTCCTAACTTCATTAGAATTGGGGTTTGTATTATGGTGAATATTTCATAGCATTTGTTAAAACTTGGACAACTTCAAATAAATAATAATAATTAAAAGTCATTTTTCCCACCAGATTTTCATCCCTAAAAGCAAAATGTGGAACTTCGAGTAAAAGAATTCAAAAACATTCTTTAGATATTTCTTTTGCAACTCGGGCTCATTTCCTTCCTCAGCGTTGTTGATGGCTTCGGTCCTGGTTGGTGAGGGAGAGGAACCAGAGCTAAAGCTACAAACTAAACTTTATTTTCAAAAGAATGCTCACCAGCGTCCCTGTTGGCTCTCTCAATCCGCTCTGAACCAGTCAAAGCCTTACAGCGACCTGTGGGTAAAGCATACAGGTTTTAGTTCATTAAATTAATTATTATCATACAATGCATTTTTTCTTATGAGCTAATAACACTCAGGATATTTCAATTTCAAAACAAGACAAGACAAACTTACAGAATCAGGAGTTTTCCAGAAATTATATATCAGGAAAAAAGACAGAAAAACAAATTTAGACTCCAGTCCTGTACTTCAGTGTAATATTGTCTCTCTTTCTTTCTACTGCTTTTAAATTTAGTTTTATACACTTTTTACCACATTTCTCAGATGTAGTTAGTAGTTCCTTTTTTACATCTATTTTACATGTATCATAAATTGCATTATCTAAGACCAGACCAGCGCTTTAACAAAACAGCAGTGTGTAGTTACAGTCTACAGAGACCCCCCACCACTTTTTAAACTTCTCACATGGGTTCATATAAATAACTCTTTGAGGCTAAACTATTTAATATTTCATGTAAAAAGCAAAGATTAGAGAAATGTCCCAAAAAATTTAAACAGATTTGTGTATCAAAACTTTTTTCTTCTTTCCTCTCCCATTAACCATTTTACGACCCCTCAGATTTATCTGGTGACCCTATGGAAGGGCCCGACCCGTAGGTTGGGTAACCACTGGACTAAACTAATTGTATATAGTGTATAAGTAGATAAAAATCAAAGATAAAAAAGTCATAGGGGTTTCCTGCAGAACTAATACTTTTATTTTTGATAGTTTTAAGTATATTTAGCTGATAAAATGCCTGTTCTTTAAGTAGGATTTTTGAATGCAAGACTTTAACTTGTAGTATTTTTACTTTGCTGTATCGGTACTTTAATTTAATAAAAATGATAGGGATTATTCCACCACTGAAAAATAATGTAGATGTCTGATATTTGGAGCCAAACTCACCTCCTCCTCAGCCCAGGCTGAGACAGCCACCAGGACCACAAGGCCCAGAATGCACTTCAATTTCATGTCAACAAATTACCTGCAGAAAGACACAGACATTGCACTTAAATTCCAAATCTGACTTATCCTGGTTAAGTAAAAATGAAAAATAAACAGTGTGTATGGGAATGTATAAAGGATACTTACTGCTATGTCTGAGTGGAGAGAGACACAGTGAGTAGTGCAACATCTCATTATAAAGCATCAACCGCACTGGAAAAACAATCCTTTTAAGGATATTTAGGACAGCGTGGGGAAGGAATGGAGTGGAAACAGAATGTAGTGCCTTGATAAGAACATTTCACCTTGATGCCACGTTTCGTATTCCCAGAATAGGAGCCAATTTCATCTTGTTTGACAATGGACCAGATCCCTGGCCTCAACAGTGAGCATGATTCTCACATTTCAGTTAAGGGGATTTATAAAATAATAATCTCTTTTTCAGATGGCTAGATTTTATTTTCTAATTGATGTAAACCCTAAAATTACTTTTAAATGGATTCAGTAGTTGCATAATTTAGATGTACAATACATACAAATACAGACACATGCATTCAGACACACAGGCTGGAAACAATGACCCACTTGACCCTGGTGAAGACATGTGAGTCAAAAGGCACTGGTCATTTGCCATGTAAAATAAAGGCATTTTAGGTGTTGCACAAGACCTACAGAGTGCCTTGGATTATTTTTGAAGGGGACATGCATTTCTTTTAAACAGATTTTTGATGCTCACATTAATTAGCTCAGCTGTTAGCTGCCAAATCTAAAGACACAACCGGAGACAGGGACTGTTAACCCTCCTGTTGTCCTCGGGTCAAATGTGACCCATTTTCAAAAAGTTTATATATCAGAAATTTGGGTTTCTTTCAACCAAATTAACAACAAAAAAAGTAACATGGATGGGGGGGTGTCTGTGTGTGTGTATGTATAAGTGTGTGTGTGTGTGTGTGTGTGTGTGTGTGTGTGTCTGTCTATGTGTGTCTCTGTCTGTCTGTCTGTCTGTGTGTGTGTGTGTGTGTGTGTGTGTGTGTGTGTGTGTGTGTGTGTCCATGTGTGTGTGTGTAAGTAAAAATGTATGATCAGTTTGCTACTTTCATTGAATTTGGGTGTTTTATTCAATTTTATAAAGAAGATAAAAAAAGTGACAAAAATGTCAGAAAAGGCTTCAAAAAGGCAGGAAAAATCCCACAAAAATGTCAAAAGGCTCAGAAAAAAGTTGATAAAAAAACTTCAAAGATAAAAGTGACAAAAACGTCAAAATGTTGACCCAGAAAAACAAAAAGTTGCACGGGAAGACAACACAAGGGTTAAGTAAACTAACAAATACATTAACTGAGGGACTGAAGCATATGAATGTGCCGGCCGGCATCTGTCCGTGAATCTGGGGGTGGAGCTTCTGAAGGGAGGGTTGCAGTAAATTCATCACTTAGTGCACCCTTTAATCTCATGTCTGTTGTTAACCAAGCTCAAACTGCAGGATCATTTTCAAATTTGTCCAGATTTCAGAATCCAGCTGTCCAGAGGTGAAATATCCTAATTTGTGCTGATCTTGAAAATGTATCACAGCCAAATCTGGATTGTTATTGCCTTTCATGTCTTTTAGTGTCTTCCTAGTTAGAAGGTGCAGTAAGCGATTGGATTGTTTTTTAAATCAACTGCCAAACAAATACAACCCCCCCTTCAGAAGCACCGCCCCCCAGATTCACGGCCAGATAACCACTGGCCGGCCGGTACATTCACATGCTGCACCCCCCCCCCCCACATCAACTGTCACTGCCTGTTGCTGATTGGCTGGGAAAGTGTTTTGTGGCTCGTGCACTCCTTTCTGTTTGATTTCCATTTACACAGCTAAGGCTGTTTATTAACACCTGACTTTTTTTCAGCACACACAGAAAATAGAGAGCTAGGTGACTGTGAGGAGATATTCACTGAATTTGACAGAAAGTGTATTGGATTAACATCACTCACTATACCTTTAATAAATTGACCCGTGTTTCCCTGCCTCGATAAACAGCGAACATTTACCAAATCTTGACATATGATTGGCTTATGTCCATGTTAGAGGTGGACAAACAGAGTGCATGGTAAACACTTCCCAAAACAAATTATGAATGCAAATGTGAGACAGAAGATCTGTCTATTTGACTAAAGGGATTTATTAGATTTGGTGCAGCTCCTATTATTTTATACTTCTGCGCCACTACATTTTGGAGGTAAATATTGTACATTATACTCCACTACATTTATTTTGACAGCTTTAGTTACTTTGCAGATTTAGATTATTACTACAAAATATTAATGAATAAATAAATTATGATAGTTTTTTTTCATGGATTATGCTCCCCAAAACAGACAAAAAGTAATTAAATTAGCTACACATTTACCAACTGCAACATTAAAGCGATGAACACATCCATGCATCAATAATTATAATCATAAAATATGTTATTCTAAAATGGGATATTCTGCTTAATCTCACTGTTGGTCCTTTAAGTATGTTTTAATGATAATGTGTAGTTTTCTAAAGCATTTGAACTTGTAACAGATGCAGGACAAGTAGTAATTAGATTTTTTGTTAAAGGTCCCATGACAAGGTGCTCTTTGGATGCTTTTATATACTGTAGGCCTTAGTGGTCCCCTAATACTGTATCTGAAGTCTCTTTTATATAGACCTTAGTGGTCCCCTAATACTGTATCTGAAGTCTCTTTTATATAGGCCTTAGTGGTCCCCTAATACTGTATCTGAAGTCTCTTTTATATAGGCCTTAGTGGTCCCCTAATACTGTATCTGAAGTCTCTTTTATATAGACCTTAGTGGTCCCCTAATACTGTATCTGAAGTCTCTTTTATATAGGCCTTAGTGGTCCCCTAATACTGTATCTGAAGTCTCTTTTATATAGACCTTAGTGGTCCCCTAATACTGTATCTGAAGTCTCTTTTATATAGACCTTAGTGGTCCCCTAATACTGTATCTGAAGTCTCTTTTATATAGACCTCAGTGGTCCCCTAATACTGTATCTGAAGTCTCTTTTATATAGACCTTAGTGGTCCCCTAATACTGTATCTGAAGTCTCTTTTATATAGACCTTAGTGGTCCCCTAATACTGTATCTGAAGTCTCTTTCCGAAAATTCAGCCTTGGTGCAGAATTACAGCCACTAGAGCCAGTCCCACAATGAGCTTTCCTTAGGATGTGCCATTTCTGTGTCTGTAGCTATTGAGGAGGAAAGAGGGGGGGGGCAAGGTGGAGGGTGGGGGTGTGGCCTTGACCAACTGCCACTTTGCTCGTTTGAAAGCCATGATGTCTCTCTCTCTCTCATGGGCGGGCTAAATTCTCTGGGCGGGCAAAGCAGAGAAAGGGGAGGTAACCTTTCTGCTTATGACCTCATAAGGAGAAGATTCCAGATCGGCCCATCTGAGCTTTCATTTTCTCAAAGACAGAGCAGGATACCCAGGGCTCGGTTTACACCTATCACCATTTCTAACCACTGGGGGACCATAGGCAGGCTGGGGGAACGCATATTAATGTTAAAAAAAAACTCATAAAGTGAAATTTTCATGCCATGGGACCTTTAATATATAAAGATTATGCATCTTTTACACATGCATATGTCTTCCTTTTCCATCACACAAACTTCAGTATGAACTCTGAATTCACAAACATTTGGTAGAGTACAAAAGTGTCTACAATTGCACAAAGTACAAACAAGGCTTCAGTGAACATGTTAGAAGATTTATTGTTGATAAAATGTGGGAATTAGCACCATGTTGTCAGGGTTGTTCTCTTCACCTTTTGGAGAAAAGAAAAAAAACACGTTAAAGGCGACCATCAACATTTTCTTTACGTGTGATCCCAAAATATAAATTAGATGTACACAGGAAACACTTACAGCGACAGAAGTACATTGTAAACTCAAACCCGATGTGTGTTTTTAACATTTGTACAGCTTGTTCAGCCTGCTGATGTCGTTCTTGCTCATCTCCTTGCCCGTGCCGAATTCAACATTGGCGTTGGGGATAGGCTCCATAGTGGGCTTGTTGTTCCCGGAGAAGGCGTACCTGAATTATCAAGAGGACAGACGTTGAATTATTTTTGGGTTGTATTTTGGGGAAAATAAAGTCAAATGTATTGGTATTTAGAGGTGATGTAGGTAGGATTGTGAAGATTGTAGGATTGTGAAGATCCAGGACAATGTAAGGTTACTTATATACAGTACTTACTTCCCTAGGCCCTTTATTTCTATCAAATAAGGTTAAGAAGAGCAGAGCAAAATTCAAATTTTACTGTATACAATCCATATTGTTTTTGGGCGAACTATTCCTTTAAATGAAGAAATAATTATAAAATTAATCTATGTTTGTCTGACTGAACAGATGTTGAATTAATGTTAGCCCTGACAACCTGTGGTACTGCATGACAGAGTTGTAGTCGTAGGGGGTGTTCAGGTTCAGGGTGTTGATCTTGTCGAAGGCGTACTCCCAACCTGAGAGGACAAAAATCACAACAAGACTCAGAAAAGACACAAAATGTTTAGAGCTTTGAGTCTTTTAACCCTTGTGTTGTCTTCCCGTCGACGTGAGCATGCAACACAGTCTCGCCATTTTGGGTCAAAATTGAAAATTAACTTCTTTTTGGTGCTTCTTTCAATGCTTTTGGTGCTGTTTTAAACATTTTTTTTAAATATTTTTATTCATAGTCAATAAAACTAATTTATATGAAATTATACCTCATTTTTTTTCTTCTTCTAAAAAGGCATACATTATGAATTATTATGACTAATAGTTAAGATCAGAGGATATTGAGGAGATCAAAGATTGGTATATGTCAAAGTTTAGTCAGGATACTGTTTTGAAACCATTTAAACATTTTAAACACCCAAAAATCAATGGAAGTAATCATTAATTTTACCTGCGAAGAATGTTGCATGGGTTTCATACCATCCAACGTGCATCCATGTTATTTTTGGGCCATTTGGTTGAAAGAAACCCATATTTCACATAAAAAAACATTAAAAACGGGTCAAATTTGAACCACACAAGGGTTAACAAACGTCATTTAATCATAAGAAGTAAGTTTTGCGTTAGGAAATTAAAGGGTTTGTCACACCAGGATTTAAAACAAACTGAGTGTTAGCGTAACATTATTATAATCTTAAATGTCAGGGTGTGCGGAGGCCAAAGTACCGACCGGACTGGATGTTTTGCCACAGGATCCGGATGTGCTGATCCCTGTCGGAGCGGCACTGCTCGTGGTTGAAGCCGAGGGCGTGGAGCAGCTCGTGCTGGACCGTGTTGTGGTAGAGGCAGCCCTGGCGGTCCAGAGACACCGTCTGGGAATAACCACGGCGGCCGACGAAGGAGTAACAGCTGCACTCATACAATCAAATCATCAAATTAAAGCGGTTAACGGTTTGTTTTTGTCAGTGCAATGTTATCCCTATGTGATGTCTTTGTAAACCACTCAAGTAACTATCAATATTATTTTACATTTTGTATTTTTTCTGTTGATTTCAAATTGCGTGTAATTCTAGTTTTGGGCTTTTTTCCATTTCTTTTCTTTTCTTTTAATTCTTTTAAGTATTTTAGTTTGTTTCTATGTTAAAGGGATTATGTGTTGGAGAGTACCCTGATTAAGCCCCTATGAGGCTTAATGGATCATATCTTTTATTGATTGTGTATATGCATCTGTAGTATTTGTATATGTGTAAATAATAAACTATACTAAACTAAATAAAAAGTAATAATGAATCAAAGCAGTAATAAATCAAAGCAGTAATAAATCAAAGCAGCGTGGGTCAGGTATTTCTAAGATTTAAAGGATGTTTTTCGGACCTTACTCATCTCAATGTAAATAATGTCTTCATTGATATTGTCTGCTGTACAATATTTGAAGCAAGACATGTTAGTTAACTTTCTGAAGATGAAAATAACTGTGATTGGGATGCACAGTGTTGTGTTAGAATTCAACCCCTCAACACATTTTTAGAATAGCTTCAGTTTCAGGTCTGAAATTGCAACTTAAAATTATTTTAATACACAGAAATTCTTGTTGAGATACAAAAGTTTTCAGAGATTCCAAATATGTCTGTATGTGGAGGAAGGTTGTACACCATTATGCATAAAAAAACTGAATATCTCCATTTTGGCATAAAAAACCTGCTGTGATATGATGCATTGTGCACAGTTACTTTCCTTTTAAATCTTGCTATTAAGATGCACAAACACAGGTTTGAGTTAAAAAGCTGAATGCAGTTTACACACAAACACACGGTGTGTTACCCGCTGTTGGACTGGATGTTGATGTAGTCCCTCTGGTTGGTGCGTTGGACGAAGCGAATGCAGGAGACGCTGGTGAAGGACGTAAGCCCACGCTCGATGATGGAGCGCTCCCGAGAAGCTGAGAAGACACAAGGGAAGACGTTCACATATAGTACATACTCACGCACATCTGCAGCCAAAAAGTCCTTAAAATTAAACAACAAAATATGTTGTTTATCCAATGTAAAAAATAAATAAAAGATTATATATATATATATATATATATATATATATATACATACATACATGTATATATGTATATACTTACATGTATATATGTATATATATATATATATATATATATATATATATATATATATATACAGATAAATAAGAACATGTACATCTCAGCACAATCTTCCAAAATTATTGTAAGTGATTCAAATAAGAAATGCCCAAGTTCAAAAAGGAGTAGGAAGAAGTTAAAAAAAACAACACTTTCTGGTCTTACCCCCTTTTCTATTTTTATCCTTTAGTTAAATACAAAACTAGTTGATGCTTCACTTATTTATACATTTTTACATACAAATACAGTACATCTACCTACCTACACTCACATAAACACATGCATACACATAGACAAAGATGCATACATACATGCATACATACACACACACACACATTTACACATTTTTTCTTTTTCTTTTCCATCTATCTTCTTCATTTCCATCTATCTATAACAAACCGAATAATAACCCATCCAAACTAGACTTCGTATATAAGCCCAGGAACCATACAGTCAGTTTCTACAATACTAACACCTTGAGTCCTTTTCGTATCCATTCAATATATTCATTTGAATGGATTTGAATTTGTCTCTTAAAACTTCTTCAGAAAAAAACAGTTTAATGATGTGTTCTAGCTATGGTTAAAGTTTGGTCAGGAATAATCATGGTGTGGGTTAGAAACCAGACCCCCAGCAAGCGTGCGAGGCTTTGAAGCTAAATTAACATTGTGGCCAAAACAGTGGAATCACAACTCCTGTGTCTGTCTTGTGATGTCATGTGGCCCAAAAAGACTTTTGGACCAAAGAGACGTCTGTAAATCAGTGGATAATTTTTTTTTTGAGCGTCACAGCCCTTGCGACATGATTCGTTTCACTAGCAGAAGTTGATCCATTCAGTCCGAAATGATCAAATTTGGCAAGCCTAGAAGAGCCTTACATTTAAATAATGTAATCCCCATTCAGAGTGCTAAACCGCAAAAACCATAACCACTCTGAACTCACACTGACTTCACAGTCTAACCCCCCAACCCCCGGACTTTCTTCTACCCACCTACTGTGCAATATTTAATATTTAATACTATTAATAATACTGTGCAATTTCACTACTGTACAATATCTGTATACTGTGCAATATCATTACTCTCATTGTCCAATATCTATTACTCACTGAATATGATCACCACTATTAAGCAATATTCAAATAATTTGCAATAACCCACACTGCATATCACACTGTATATAAAACCATTTTTTAAAAATATGTTATATTTATTTTACATACATGTTGGCACTGTAAAAGGAGTTGCTTTTAATCTCATTGTACATGTATATAGTGACAATAAAAGGCATTCTATTCTATTCTATTCTAAGGAGCTGGCTCGGCCGGCAAATGTCTCCACTAGTGCACCTGCTCTATTGGTCCATAGTCCGGAAGCAGCACTGATCATCTAGGTCATGTTATATATTATGGTCTGTGTAAAAATTTACAAATCATAAACTCTATGTAAGTCTGTGCAATGTTTGAAAGAGTTTTATCTCAAACGGGAGGAAGAACCCGAGATCAACTAAATATTAAATAAACTACCACAGATTTGACATCCACCCAAGTTTCATTAGGTTCTTCAAATTGTGAATATTGCAATGAAAGCTGGTTTCATTTGAGAAACAGTGTAGATTACATTCTGGCTCTACATCTTTTGGTCGAATGTCTTAATACAAGTTTAAGAATGTTTCAGTGACTTACAGAAATGTGTGGCGATGACGTAAGGCACATAGACCTTTCCATCGCTGGACTTTCCCCACATGCAGCCGCTGGAGGTGCAGGGATCAGCATTCCTCTCGTTTTCATTGTCATAAGCAATGTCATCCATGACCAAGGGCTCGTCCTTCGTACGCACTATCGGAGGGGGACATTAAAGAACCAATCAGTCACTTGACCAGTGGTAGAGGAAGTATTCAGATCCTTTACTTAAAGTGCTCATATTATGCTTTTCGGCTTTTCCCCTTACCTTTATTGTGTTAAATATCTTTTTGTGCATGTTATAGTTTTACAAAGTGAAAAAGCCCAAAGTCCCCCCCAAAGGGACTTACCATCTCCAACAGAAAACACTGTTCACAAACTGCTCCAAACAGCTCTACTGTAGTCCAGCCTTTACTTCAGAGACAAACGTGGTCACTTTGTAACACACGTTATAATGCTCGCCTAGCTGCTAGCATGGCACGCCCTCATACTCTGCTTCTGCTTCTGACTGGCTAGTAGTCCTTACCTAGGTACTGTCAGGGCACGCCCTCATACTCTGCTTCTGACTGGCTAGTAGTCCTTACCTAGGTACTGTCAGGGCACGCCCTCATACTCTGCTTCTGACTGGCTAGTAGTCCTTACCTAGGTACTGTCAGGGCACGCCCTCATACTCTGCTTCTGACTGGCTAGCAGTCCTTACCTAGGTACTGCGCATGTGTGCCTCGCAACAAAGATGTAACAGAAGTGAGATGTCTCACTCTGTAGCTAAAACAGAGAGCTCAACACACAGGGTGAAAAGAGGAGCTGCAGCAATGTGCAGTACAACAAATATATGGTATTTTTTGAAAATTAAACTACATAAACCTATTCTGGTACAACCTCTAAATACAATTATGAATCTGAAAAGGAGCATAATATGAGCACTTTAAGTAGAACTACTAATACCAAACGGAAAGTATTCTCCTACGAGGAAAAGGCCTGTATTAAAAATCCTGCTTTAATAAAAGTACACAAGTATTATCAGCTTAAAGTTTATTTAAAGTGTTAAATTAGCAGAAAATCAGCCTCTGTGCCTGATAACTTTACTTATAGAGCCCCCTTCCAAGAGCAGGACAAAACAAAATAAGGCCATACATTAATATAGACTTAAAAAAAATAAAAACCCTTTATTTATTCAGGGAAGGTTCACTGAGAGGAAGCCTCTCTTTTGCAGGAATGCCCATTCACACAGTTCCACATTCATACCTGGAAGCTGCCCAGTACAATCACAGTCTGATCTGCTGGCCACTGAGCAGCTCCACTGGAGTGGTTGGGTTAGGTGCCTTGCTCAAGGGCACCTCAGTGGTGGAAATGAGGGACAAGCACTGCTCTTTCCTGTCGGTCTGGGGATTGAACCGCCGACCTCACAGTCACAAGCTTGCTTCTCTAACTTTTAGGCCACCACAGACATCTGTCCAGAGATTTTGGTGCATTTAGCAAAGGTGATTAAATATTGTCCTGTAGTTTAGTAACTGTGCCTGTGAAATAAAAATTGAAAAAAAACAAATATGTGCACGGTGTCTTACCAACATCCTTGTTGGCCCTCCACAGGAGCTCAGAGACGGACAGATCCTGCAGGGAGATGACATTGCTCATTAGTATCAGGACTTAACTAAACATTTAAATGCATTTATGTAGAGTTGTAGAGTATGCACAGTTTCTGTACAATGTGCTACAGTGGCTTTCAAATGGATTTAACTGTACAAAGAAGAAATGGTAAGACTTTACTTGAAGGTATCTACATAAGAGTGACACAGTCATGAACACATGAACCCTAACCAAATGACACTTAATGACTTTATGTCATAAACGTTTATAACTTGTTTATAGTGTTTATGACACGTTCATGACAGTGTCATGTCACTCTTATGTAGATACCTTCAAGTAAAGTGTAACCGAAGAAATTAAGTGAAAAAAATGAACTTTCCTGATGTGACACAGCAAACACAGGAGGACAAAACACTACACTCCACTCATAAATAACACATTTAATTCACATTTCTTTATGGGGAATCTTATTTCTAACATCTTTATAAGAAGTAACCTCACCTTGTCTTCAGCCCAGGAGTGGTCAGAGACCGCGAGGATGAGGAGGAGACCGAGGGTGCACTTAAAGAAAGTCATGTTCCCAGCCTGCAGGTAGACAGTGTTAACACCTGGATCCTGCTGCCGCCGCTGTTTATAGCCGTCAGTGGATCTGATAACTCATGAGAGAAAAAAAACTTTGCTCAGTGATAAGATGCCCATTGCCTTGAAAACAGGCTGCCCATTCCCACCGTAGGCTACTTAAGCTAAATCAAATCTGCTTGTGGCAGCAAAACAGGTTCTTTATGCAACCTTGTGAGAGCGTCGGCCCTGAGGACAGCTGCTCCATGTTCATAGATCCTGGGCGTCCTGCTGCATAATCAATAAACCACATTAGTCTGAGCGTTTTTTCAATTTCCATAAACTGTTACTAAACTACAGGAGACTATATTTTTATAAAAAGAAAACATCACAGATTCAGTTCCCATTTGCCACACTGCCAACTCTTTACTGTAATGCTTTTCTGTCAGGAAAAAAAGGTTATAAAACAAATTCATGACATAAAGTGAATTCATGACATAGTATGTCATATATTTGTGACATTATGGCTTATACTTACTTGCCAAAATACGTAGCATGTCAGAATTCAGTAAAAAAAAAAAAAAAAAAAGGTTACACAATTTAAAGGCTTTTGAAAAGGCAAAAGGCTTCCAAACTAAACAATGCTGAGCAGTCAGCATTGCAAAAGCATTTTAAATGTCAACGTGTATAAACTAATAAAAAAATTAAATGTGATTTTTGGAAGATGACAAAGCAGATGACAATTGATATGTAGTTTGGTGAATATGGGGATCTTCTGTTCTGCCTGTGTCTCGGCCTGTAGTTCAGCATGTGACAAACACCAACCCACTGCTGCACATTACACTGACACGAATGGTGCTGCTACATTTAAAGTGGAAGTAGATTAGCAGTTTAACTTTCACTGCTGTTAATCTCTGCAGGGAAAGTGGCTCTTTGACAGAAAATCACATTGTCTTAAAACATGCTGGTTACACTGTGACCATTGTACTCCGAGTAAAAGTTAAAGTTGCAGTTTTTGGGTCACAGTTTTATTTTGATTTTGTTTTGCACATTAGGGAGAAGAAACACATAACCATTCCCAATGTTCTTTCTGTTGTAGTTTGCAAGAAATACATTTCCTTCCATCCAGAGATTTGATATTCTATATGAAATCAACTAATATTCTTTCAAAAGCAAAAGTGAAACTCCGCCTATTTAAAGGAACACGCCGACTTATTGGGAATTTAGCTTATTCACCGTAACCCCCAGAGTTAGACAAGTCGATACATACCCTCATCTCCGTGCGTACTGTAATGGTGTCTGATGGCTCCAGCGGCATCAGGCCAGCACAGAACATGCAGGTGAATGGTTCCAGTAATCCTACTGCTCCAAATAAGTGACAAAATAACGCCAACATGTTCCTATTTACATGTTGTGATTTGTAGAGTGACAGCGTGTACAAAAAACAATGTAACATGAGACACAGCCATTTTCTAACCGTAAACAAACCGGGAACTATATTCTCAGGCGGAAGAATATAGTACTTGGGCGGAGTGATATGCTCGCAGCAAGCCTGTCTGAGAATATAGTTCCCAGTTTGTTTACTGTTAGAAGATGGCTGTGTCTCATGTTACTTTGTTTTTTGTACACACTATGACTCTACAAATCACAACATGTAAATAGAACATGTTGGCGTTATTTTGTCACTTTTGTCACAATTCGGAGCAGTAGGCTAGTTGGAACCAGTTACCTGCAGGATCTGTGCTAGGCTAAGCTAATGCTGGAGCCGTCAGACACCATTACAGCATGCACGGACATGAGAAGGGTATGTATCGACTTGTCTTACTCTGGGGGTTACGGTGAATAAGCTAAATTCCCAATAAGTCGGCGTGTTCCTTTAAACGTGACTTAAAAGATGACGGTGCATCCTCAAACGCCTGAACATGTCATCTCCACCGATCTCCACATTGTTTGCTTGCTTCAAAGTGACCAATTTACACAGAGAACGTTTTAGAAGCGTTTTGACGACATGACCAAACTGCACCTAAAGACTTTGAGGTATAGTCTTTTTAATCTACATTTCAAATGACCTGCTTCTGCTTAATATATAAAAAGTAAATATAGTGAAACTTTACTGACTCTGTTCAATTTGTTATGGAGAGACAGGGATAACACATTTGTTTAAAATTCTGTTTATTATTAAATGAAGTATGGCTTATTGAAAAATGGGAAGGAATTTCAGTGCAGGAAGATATTCATCTATATGTAACCTAGTTGAATGGGTTCAGGTTAAATTCTACTAAATTGGCATAACTACGCCACCTACTGTTAAAAGTCGTACCTGCTTCGAGTAGTTGTAGCACAGCATTATGGGAAATTCCTCACAGCAACGGAGGATGGTAACATGTCTGTGAATGCTTGTGGACAATATAGCGTTAACCACTTGAAAAGCACTTAAAAGTTGACCCAGTTTGTTTGGTTAGATATAATAATTGTTTGAAGTTAATTTGGCAGTGGTTGTATTTAGTTAACAGCCGTTTTATTCATGTTTAACCACTCAAAAAATATTTTCTGCACGCTAACTAGCATTTACATGTGCCGTCTTTCCAGACAGAGCATGCTAGCTGTTGTCCTTTGAGATGAGCATTCACACACTGTTGTCTTCCATTGTAAATGCAGGTACGTTGCAGTATGTTGCTGTATTAGTGGTGAAATGTTTTGTACTGAGATATTTACTGTTGTTTTATATTGTGGGAAAAGTTCAGCACATAATTATTAACTGTTAAAATACCAAAAAGAATATAAAAAAGTAACAGTCCAGTATGAAGAAGCCATATTATAATTTTGTTTATATATTGACTCTTTGTTAATATGCAAGAGAACACCTTACATGTTATTTTCAATTACAATTATTATTCATGTATATTGCCTTGCTAAAGTAAGTGTAAGTTTTGTACAGAGAAAATGAGGTTGTAGAGATGGGAAATTCCTCACAGCAACGGAGGATTTCCAACAAGACAGAGCATACTAGCTGTTGTCCTTTGAGATGAGCATTCACACACTGTTGTCTTCCATTGTAAATGCAGGCAGAGGCGCAATAAACTGGCTGTTACCAACTCGACCTGCTCCGAGTGATATAGGAGACATCTCACATAGGTCACATATACATGCAAATGAGGCATCATTATATTCATAGAGAGTATGCTGCATGGAGGACTACAGTTAAAGCTTCAAAGACCACACACACCAGCATTTTAGGTAGTTCTGATCACTATGTCTATTATTGTTTTTTGATGCTATAAAAATGGGGTGAGACGGAAGCAAATAAGTGATCACATCTCTTTCAACAGAAGGCCGTAAGGACGGATGGCCTTTCTGACTATCTCCTTTTCCTTTTCCTTTGATGTTCCGTGGTCAATGCGAACCAGCCAGTAGTCTTTGCGGCGACAAATCTCCCGGTACTTGGGGTTGATGCGATTCTGCAGAACCGTTTTGTACTTCTTGCCCGTTGTCTTGGAGGTGAATTCATGAGCGTACTTCTCTGCTTCGTCGATGTTTGGAGTAGAATAAATCCCTGGGCCATGAGCCTCACGAACGCCTTTCTGTTAAAATAAAACTATAGGCTTAATTAAAATGTATTAACCTTCAACCAACTAATCAATGTTATGTCACAGTATATACTGTGATGTGTAAATTAAAGTTTGAATATATATATATATATATATATATATATATATATATACAGTGTATAAAAACCTTGTAGTTTTCTTCGATGATGGCTTTCACAAATTTCTCTTGTGTCCCATGGTAGGACACAGGCCACTCCCCCGGCACTGACTGGGTGCGGCGGTTGTTGTTTCCCAGCCAGGTGTTGTCACCAAACTCATCCAGGACCTTAGACACAAACTATTATTATTATTGCTAAATGTTTAGATATATAACGACTCTCCTTGGAACCACATCCAAGAGTAAGTCAAGAGGGGGTTGTTAAATGATTCTATTCGACAATATACACATCCAAAATCCAAATTAAATTTGGCATTCTTCTCCATAGCATGATTCAATTAAATATCCTTTCAAACTGAATTCTGTATTGCGGAATACAGTAAAAGCAGATTTATTTTTTATTTATTTAACCTTTATTTATTCAGGTAAGTCGATTGAGAACAAATTCTCATTTGCAACAACGACCTGTCACATTCACCCAGTTCCACATTCATACCTGGAAGCTGCCCAGTACAACCACAGCCTGATCTGCTGGCCACTGAGCAGCTCCACTGGAGCAGTTGGAGGTTAAGGGCCTTGCTCAAGGGCACCTCAGTGGTGGTAATGAGGGAGGGACACGCACTGCTCTTTCACTTTCCCCACATGAGATTATTCAAAAGTCAAACAAAAATAAAATCATATTCACCTTGAGGGCAAAACGCTGCCAACCACACGGGCGTTTGTACTTCTCCTCACCTCTGTAATATTCCTTCGTGTCTCTCAACTTAGTGAAGTCATAATCAAATTTCGGGTCCAAGTGTTCCTTGGACCATTGGTAATTGGGATCGATGAAAATACCTCCCGTTTTATTATCTTTACGGATGTCTTTTGGCAAGCTCAAGTCGCAAACATCCTGCCCATCTTGGTATGCTGAGGAGACTGCAGCCGAGCGGCTGTGACTGCAAGACAAAAGTTAGAGGTCATTTATGACTATCAGATGGAACATTACACAGTTTCAGAAACATTTAAAAGTTAAATATAGTCTCTCATATTTCAGATTTTCCATTTGGGAACTCGGACAACCTCACACTACCCCAAACTTAGTGGTGTAGTCTAATGTATTGTAGTGGGTATACTGTACCACATATCTATCTATCTATCTATCTATCTATCTATCTATCTATCTATCTATCTATCTATATATACATACATACATACATACATACACACAAATATATACACACACAAATAATGAAATCTCGCTCAGAATGGGCCAGATTTCTTAAAACGAGGTGGTGCCCTATATTTTATTAGTGCAAATTGTATTAATCCATAAAGTTAATTGATACAACTACATTTAAAAATGAGTATCTAAAATCCAATACATGTGTAGTAAACCATTGATTACTACAATGCTACATTCGGTTCTCTATAAAGGCCAATCAGAAAAAACGATAATACATGCTGACGTGCAGTCAGTAAGTCCTCCCTCAGGGTTATTTTGAGCATCAAAGACTTCCTTTCCTGCACTCTGATACACTTTCATGCACCAATGTATGGCGGGAATACCTTTATTTATCCTAGGAGAATGAAAACACAGATGGCATTCAAAATATACCAAAAATATAATAGAATATAAAGCAGTAAGGGGGCTTCCCCATCAGGGACCTAAGCCTGCATCACAAAAGTTTCTATCTACAGCTTGAAGCCAAAACCCAATTGCAAATCATTTTCAAACACTAGGCTAATACTCAGCATAGATTTGAACAAAAAGGAGACATTTGCAATAGTTACCAGCTTGTATCACCACACAGGGTTAAAGGGATGAGGTCATGGATGGTCAGCTCCGTCACGGACAGCTGCAGCGTCTGCAGTGGACGGAGAAGGCGCGCTGCTCCGTCAGGAACGTCGCCTGTCAGTCCGGCTTGTGATCTTCGTCTCTGAGCTGAAGTTACTCCGGCATGGCAGATCTCGCTCAAAGCTTCAAGTACAACTTCTGAGCCGATCATATTGCTGTTGATGTCTTAAAAAGTTCTGGCTGCTTGGCTTGCTTCTTCCAGCAAAAAATATAGCCTAAATGTTGAACTCGGCTCACATTTATAATGCCTCAATTTGAGATCCTCCCATTTGGAATAAAGGGAGTTCCCTGGGGACGTTCTTAAGTGAAACCTAAGAGCTACTTCAGTTCTCAGGGTTTCAAGATATCTGAAACACACACACACACACACACACACACACACACTACATTCAATCTAATCCTAGCAGTGTTTATCACAGAATTTCAATGAAGAATTTGATAATGACTGCATGAACTTTCTTCATGTGACTTTACGGGTATCAAACCTGATGATACATAAGATAATATGGTTTGTTGTTGTACAGCAGAGTCAAAGCATCAGCTTTAATGTTTTGGTTTTTAATTTGCTGGGTGCATTGAATTGTGTGGTCTAGACCTACTCTATCTGTAAAAAGTCCCAAAATAACTCCTGTTGTGATTCGACACTATAAATAAAATTGAATTGAAAACTGGAGCAATTTCAAAGATTGTTCCCATCAGTCAGAGGGTCCAGGTTGAAAAAGACTAAACTAACATTTAACATCACTTACAGAGACCTGAAACGTAACCGTGTTGTAATGCAGTGTTTGATATTTTAACCACAAGAATACGGTAAGTAAAGCCCGGGATATTTGTTTGATAAAAATCTGTTCTTGTGCAAATTTTAACAACCGTGGGGAAGAGCGTGTTCACTTCTGTAGGAACCACACTTTCAAAAGACTGATTGTATTCTTGGCAGGGGTTTTAGGAAGAAGTTTGTATTTAAAAAAAAACAGCTTAACTTGAACACACACGTTACATAGGACAGATATTAATCTTCCAGTGAAGCTATGTGACGAAGGAGTAATCGGATATTTATTAGCTCGAACATCAGGAGACACAGGCAGTATGAAGAGGAGGAATGCTGCAGGACACACTCAAGTTTTCTAATGAAGTGTTTTTATCAGTTCTGTAGAAACCAAACACCTGCAAAAGAATGACAGTGTTGCTGGCAGGAGTTTAAGGAAGAACTTTGGATCCACACACACACACACACACACACACACACACAGTACATTCCATCTAATCCTAGCAGTGTTTATCACAGAATTTCAATGAAGAATTTGATAATGACTGCATGAACTTTCTTCATGTGACTTTACTGGTATCAAACCTGATGATACATAAGATAATATGGTTTGTTGTTGTACAGCAGAGTCAAAGCATCAGCTTTAATGTTTTGGTTTTTAATTTGCTGGGTGCATTGAATTGTGTGGTCTAGACCTACTCTATCTGTAAAAAGTCCCAAAATAACTCCTGTTGTGATTCGACACTATAAATAAAATTGAATTGAAAACTGGAGCAATTTCAAAGATTGTTCCCATCAGTCAGAGGGTCCAGGTTGAAAAAGACTAAACTAACATTTAACATCACTTACAGAGACCTGAAACGTAACCGTGTTGTAATGCAGTGTTTGATATTTTAACCACAAGAATACGGTAAGTAAAGCCCGGGATATTTGTTTGATAAAAATCTGTTCTTGTGCAAATTTTAACAACCGTGGGGAAGAGCGTGTTCACTTCTGTAGGAACCACACTTTCAAAAGACTGATTGTATTCTTGGCAGGGGTTTTAGGAAGAAGTTTGTATTTAAAAAAAAACAGCTTAACTTGAACACACACGTTACATAGGACAGATATTAATCTTCCAGTGAAGCTATGTGACGAAGGAGTAATCGGATATTTATTAGCTCGAACATCAGGAGACACAGGCAGTATGAAGAGGAGGAATGCTGCAGGACACACTCAAGTTTTCTAATGAAGTGTTTTTATCAGTTCTGTAGAAACCAAACACCTGCAAAAGAATGACAGTGTTGCTGGCAGGAGTTTAAGGAAGAACTTTGGATCCACACACACACACACACACACACACACACACACACACACACACACAGTACATTCCATCTAATCCTAGCAGTGTTTATCACAGAATTTCAATGAAGAATTTGATAATGACTGCATGAACTTTCTTCATGTGACTTTACTGGTATCAAACCTGATGATACATAAGATAATATGGTTTGTTGTTGTACAGCAGAGTCAAAGCATCAGCTTTAATGTTTTGGTTTTTAATTTGCTGGGTGCATTGAATTGTGTGGTCTAGACCTACTCTATCTGTAAAGTGTCAATTTCAAAGATTGTTGTTTCCATCAGTCAGAGATGGGAGTAAGTCACACATGGGCAAGTCACAAGCAAGTCTCAAGTCTTAACCTTCAAGTCTCAAGCAATTAAGTCCAAGTCATTTTTTGTGTCAATCAAGCAAGTCAAGTCAAGTCATAGCTTTGGTCAAGCAAGTCACAAGTCAAGTCATACCAAAGTTCCCATTTTTAAATGAGCTAAAGACAGTGGTTATGAACTGCTGGAGTTTTATTTGCATTTTTTCCTACTCAGTATTCAAAAGACATTGCGTCCAAGCCACGTACATCTGAACAGTTTAAATTTATACTGATTAAAGCACAGCCTAAAACTGATATTAGGCCAACAATAAATCAACATACATAAAAACTGCCGTTCGTTTCTTCTTTGCCTGGTCAGATGTGTAATCCTTATAGCCAAACTTTATTATTTTCGGTGCAGAGGGGTCCATGACGTTAAGTTACTAGCCGTAGCCAGTCTCGTTTACTGCAGGTCTACTTGGTAATATCAACGGGTTCCCGACTGTGCATGCAACAGCACCTTGAATAGATCACCTACTCAGATTTTGTCATCTGTGGTCTATATAGATTTTCTAAAATCGTAAAGTTAACTCCTCCTCAATATCAGAAATAAACAGAAAGTCAAGTAATTTCATATCAAGCAAGTCTCAAGTCCTAAAATTTGCAACTCAAGTCTAACTCAAGTCAAGTCATGTGACTCGAGTCCCCCATGTCTGACACACACACATTTTCTAATTAAGTGTTTTCATCAGTTCTATGGAAACCACACACTTGCAAAAGAATGACAGTGTTGCTGACAGGAGTTTAAGGAAGAACTTTGGATCCAGACACACACACACACACACACACACACACACACACACACACACACACACACACACACAGTCTCAGTAACGCTAGCTACAGTAAGCCAAAATTACTTGGCTTGGCTAGCATTTGTTTTAGCAGTTAGCTAACGTTTACATATGTATATACAGTATATACATATATATATACATACATACATACATACATATATATATATATATATATATATATATATATATATATATATATATATATACATACACACATACATACATACATATATATATATATATATACATACATATATATATATACATACATACATATATACATACATATACATACATACATACATACATATATATTTACACATATATATACACACACACACACACACACACATATATATATAGAGGAATATTTATTCATATTCAAATTGAAAGTCCAAAGAGAAAACGAAGTGAGATCAAATTAAAAATATTATTTTACTACTCCACTAGGAAAAATCATGCCATAATTAAATTTAAAAAAAGAAAAAGGAAACTAAAAAAGCAAAGTTTAAATGTAAAATGATAATTTGAAAATGTAAAGTTCAATGTAAAAAGTCAAATTTAGAATGCAAAGCTAAAATATAAATGCTTAAACAGAAATCATTTATTGAATGACAGAAACATCAGGCAACAGGAAATCAGCCTTTTATGACAAACCTCATCCGATATACATGAAACTGAGAATGTGTGGTCTACATGTGATACTGAGCCACCCCCTATACTGTAACCACGCCCATTTACTCAGGCCACGCCCCCTTTTATAACATTTTAACCATTTAAGGTAGAGTCTTGTATGAGGTGTCATTGAACTCAGCAGAGAGTTCCTTCTTCTTTGCTGATGGTTTGGCCCGCCCCATATGCTGAAGCCACGCCCCCTTTCATAAAATTTTAACCGTTTAAGGTAGGCCCCATAGACAGTATATAAACTGGACCAACAGATCCCATTGCTCTGTACGGAAACCAGTGAAAGATATTAGAAGCACTTTTCCGGTGATGGCTGAGCGTTACTGCGCAGCCTCCAACTGAGCTTGAAGACGTAAATGTGACGTGAGCAACGTGTCTGAAAGTTGTAAGTCTTCTGGTAGCTGTGCCGAGAGAAATCTCAATCATTCCCAATCTTACAGAGACGGAGAATGTAGGTATATGTAAGGAGATAACATAGACACAGGCTTATTATTGCTAACTAAAATGCTAGTTAACATTAGTAATTAAACTTAAACAGCTCATGTAAGTCAAAACTGTTTGCGAGCTTCTGCTGACTATACGGTAATCCCTCTATTATGTGACAGTAAGTCTCGTGGTTATGACACAATCGTTAGCCTATTTTTATAAAACCGTCTGCTACGGAGCCATAACGTGAGGTACAAGGTAATGGAGCCTTTTATACATTGTTGTGTTTCTTTAGAAATAAACAACGGACAAATAGAGTCTTTAAACGCTTCAGCTTTAAAGTTATTCGCTGTCAAAGTGACGTCAAAATGAATGGGAGTCAATGGGATGCTAACGGGAGGTGATCGTTTTGTAGCATCGAAATGGCGCCATAGGAGGTTAGAGTTCTGAAGCAAAGCTTACCCCCCTTGGTAGACCCTTGTGTGAGGTATCATTGAACTCAGCAAACAGTTTCTTTTTGATTGGTGATAGTTTGACCCGCCCCCAAGCTGTAGCCACGCCCCTTTTTATAACGTATGACCCGTTTGATGTAGACTATTGTGTCATTGTATCATTGAACTCAGCAGAGTTCCTTGTTCATTGGTGATGGTTAGGCCCGCCCCCTATGCTTAAGCCCCGCCCCCTTTAATAAATGGTGACCAGTGTAAGGGAGAGTCTCATGTGAGGTATTGGCGAACTCGGCAGACTTCCTTCTTCATTGGTGATGGTTTGGCCCGCCCCCTATGTTTAAGCCACGCCCCCTTTAATAACTGGTGACCAGTTTAAGGTAGAGTCTTATGTGAAGTATCATTGAACTCAGCAGAGTTCCTTGTTCATTGGTGATGGTTTGGCCCGCCCCCTATGTTTAAGCCACGCCCCCTTTCATAACTGGTGACCCGTTTAAGGTAGAGTCTTGTGTGAGATATCATTGAACTCCCTTTTCATTGGACGATTTGTAGTGTCTGAGTGCCGCGCAATTGCACGGTCGCAAGTAGCAGTGTCTGCATGTTAAGCGTGTTTTACAGTAACTGCAGCCCAGCTGGCGCGACGCGCATATGTGACGTCATGAAATCGCCTTGACTATTTATACCTGCGCTGGTGGTCGCGACACTAGCTGCAGTCTTCTCCTGAACAGCGGTGGCCCTATTGAGCAAAGGCTAACGACGTAGCTCTTTCTACGGACTAGAAGAAGAAGAAAAAGGAAAAGGTAAACAACGGCAGAACTGGCAGTAGCATTGCCGTCATTGCTTCGGTTTGATTCAATGACCTACTTCGTCGGATCAAGCCTTTCATTCACCATAAAAGAACTCATCTTAACCCAGTAAGTTTACAAGACAGACTTGCACTCACTCTGATCAAGAGTCCTGGCATCCGGTTGTCGGCAAACTCATTCAGGTTTCCTGTTTCTGCTTTGTCGCGCGCCGCTGAGAAAAAAAAAAAAAAAAACGTGCGTGACCTCGGCTTGCACGCCGGCAGGATATGACGTCATTTTGACGTCCCGATGGTTCGCGCCACCTTGGATGCGGCTAGTATAATTCACCTTTAACCTCCACGCGCGCAAAGGCGCGAGGGCCCGTCCAACGCTGCTTGCAGCTTTAATTGCCTTTTGACATTTTAAAATTCACCATTGCTATTTCTATTTAACATTAAGGCTTTCTTTTCATTTTTGAAGTGACACTTGTCAATTCAAATGAGGAGGTGTGGCCCAACGGCTGGTGAGAGGGTTGAGAGACTTCCAGCTGACAGCGGAGTCTCTGAGCTTCACTGGCCAACCGGCGAGTAGGTAATGCCGGCCGCAACTAGCTGGCTTGTCACATTAGACTGGAGGATCTCAAGTCCAACAATTTTCGTCTGTTATTTCACCACTAAATTCACTTCTGAGAACTTTTTAGGCGAGAAATGAACGGTTTAGATTTCGAATATAGGCTGTCTTGCGTAAATCGTTGCCGAATTGACAATTTACTTAAAGGTTTTTGCAGTTGAGAAGCTCCATAAAGTGACGTGACAGTCAACTAACGCCTGCTGGGGCCGCTACCTCGTTGCTCGGAGACCCCGCTATAAGCTGGAGGTCTCTCAGAATCGGTCTCGTAAATAAGAGGCTTTTATTTCGCGGATTGTTTGTTTAAATAGCACAACCAGGGCATGAAATTAACACCCGACCACCCGCCAAATTGGCGGGTAACACTGTCAATCTACCTGCCAGTTTGGCAGGTAGCCAATGAGAATTGAATGATTCAGATGCGTAACTATCGGTAAGCAGGGTACGCGGTTTCTTACGGGCCTGGTCCAATAAGGGGCCCGCATCACTGGAAGACATTGACAACCGGGGCTCCCTAATCGCATTTCCTTACTAACACAATCCCAGCAGTCCCACGTGCACCCACTGACCAAGCGGGAGTGAGAACGGGTAAAATTAATTTCTTGTTATAATATATATATATATATATATATATATATATATATATATATATATATATATATATATATATGCCAAAAATACAGTCAGATATATAAAAAATTTAACAAGAGCAGAGAGCAACAATAATATAAAATATTAAGAATAATATGCAAATAAAATATAGAATAAATATTCTAAATAGCACAAATCCATCACACAAATGTGAAAACACACTAAAGAGAATCTAATTATTACAATATTGCACTAAAAACAGAAAACAAACTAAAACCTGACCTTTCTGGCCTTCCTTGATGCAAAATTATCAATGATGTTATTGTATGAAATCTGCTCCCGTATTGAGCCGTTCCTGGGCCATGATTGACATCAACTTTAGTTTTGAAAAGCTCCTCTCTGCTTGAGCCACAGTGAGAGAGCAGTTACAGCAGTCCAAAAGTTGGGGTAGATCTCCAATAGATCCCTATCATCCCCCGCAATTTCAAAGCACATCCCTCCAGGATTTGGCTGCCTTTTTTTGAGATTGTTGCGGCCCAAAATGCCCGATTATTTTTCAGTTTTCCTAGTAACCTTACCAAAAAGGCTCTGGATGTTGCAAATGTTGCTATAATATGAAAATGGCTGGTGGATTTTGGACAAAAAATAATTTATTGAAACAAATCAAATTTGAACATGTGTCAGTGGCTTGTTGATCTTTACATTGTTAGTTCATTTCCTATCCTGGCCTGGGACACACTTTCATACGGTTTTGATAGTAGAAGTAGTTATTGGACTTTAACTTATCATTGCACTTACAATAACAAGCATAGCTGTCCTCAATTATCGTGTACGTCTCATCTCCGGTTTTTCCTGTATCCACCGTGTGTGTTTGTGCGCGTGTCAGAAGCGGGGGAACTGTATGAGCAGCAGCCACTTCAGCGACTTTATAGTGAATAAACATTACAGCGTACAATGAAGTTAAAATGTAGGACGGTGTTAAATGTCTTTCGCTGTACGTTTTGTTGGTAAATGTGAGATATTTGAGTCTCGAATTCATATTGGAAACAAGCTCTCTCTCACTCCCGCTTGGTCAGTGGCACTCCGAGTCACATTATACTGACGTAAAGTCTGGCAAGTGGGACTGCTGGGATTGGTTGAAGTCACGGGAAACTCTGGTTATTGGTCAAATTTGCGGAAAAGTTGCGGCGATTGGTCAAAATTGCGAGTTGCACCAAAGTCACGGTGATTAGTTGAATTTGTGTTAATTGGCGCGATCGCGACATCCTGCAGGGACTGATTACTGGTCTCTTGCCATCATCCTGCGCTTCTTGGTACGCTGAGGAGACTGCAGCCTCGCCTACTGGCGAGTGGCTATGACTGCAAGACAAAAATGTTTACTAGACAAATCAATAGCATTTTTTTCAGTCCCGTCAGTTCTCGTTCTCTCTCTCTCACATAAATATAAAAATTCCTATCTACGGAATTTGAAACCAAAACGGCAAACCGTTTCAAACACTCACACAGAAATAATACTCAGCATAGAAGTTAATGACATTTGCAATAATTACCAGGTTGTATGACCACACAGGGCTATAGTTGAGTTCATGGATGGACAGCTGCACTGCTACTTCAAAAATGTCTGCTATCAGTCCATCTTCTGATCTTTGTCATCGAGCAGAAGTTACTCTGGCATTGCAGATCCCGCTCAAAGCTTCAAGTACTACTTCTCTCTTGATCATCTTGATGTTGTCGTCTTAAAAGTTCACGCTGCTTGGCTTGCATCTCTCAGCAAACAAATATAAATGAAAAAACTGGGCTTACATTTATAATACCTCAATTTTAGATCCTCCCGTTTGGAAAAAAAAGGGATGGCTGACTTTAGCTTTTGATACAATTGATCACCATTTATTAATCAAAACAAGTATGGTATCCGAGAGGTTGTACTTGATTGGATGAGAAGTTACATAACAGACTTATATTTTTGCAAATAGGGGAGTACAGATCAGAGTGCTTGGGTATCACTCGATTTTGTGTCCCAAATTATTTGTATCTGTACATAAATGACATATGTAGGGTGACAAACCTTTTTAAACATTTGACATTTTTGCAGATGACACTAATCTTTTTGGTTCGGATAATTTGCAGCAGCTTTTGGAGGTGGTCACAGCAGACATGAGTACTCTAGGTTTGATCGTTAAATTTAGATGAACACCAAACTTATGCTGTTCAGAAACAGCAAAACTGATACAAGTAAAATTAATGATTAATGTTGAAGTTGAAAGTGTATGAAAACACATTTCTGGGTGTGATTCTTGATTACAAAATCAGCTGCAAACCCCGCATTAAACATGTTAGAGAAAAAGTAGCACAGTATTGGAGTAATGAGGAAAGCAAGGCATGTATTGATTGAGAAAGCACTTTATATATTTTGTATAGTTCACTTGTGTTACCATATTTAAATTACTGTGTTGAAGTATGGGGCAACACCTACAAAACCACCTTACAATCACTACACTAAAAGAAAAGAGCAATAAGGATGGTGAACAATGTAGGACATCTTGAGCATACCAATTTAGTGTAAGTAGTGTTGAAATTGCACACCTTAAAGTTTAAAGATTGAGGGATATAATTTAAGACTGCACAAATAATCTATGAAGCAAAAAATAAACAGCTGCCTGGAAACATACAACTGTTTACAGATAGAGAGGGCTGTTATAACTTGAGAGGGGTTTTAAATTTGAAACAGTATGCTTGAACAAAGCTCAAAAGTTTGTGTATTTTGATTCGGGGGGCGCTTTTGTGGAAGTTTGAACAAATTGATCAAAGTGAAAATGTTGAAATAAAAAAAAAAAAAAGAAATAAATGATTTATTTTTGAAAAGTACAGAGTGAAAATAACAGATGTTCTGCTGCTTGATTTTGTTTTTTGTTAGTTCTTTATCTTAATAGCTAGATAAAATAGGATGTAATTGGAGTAGTATTTAAAAAGGTCTGTTTGATGTATGTTGTTTGACTGATTCAGTTGTGGTAAAGTGTAGGGGTAGGACCTGATAAGCCTAGGCCTTCTACCCATCCATTTTCGAACACGTTGAGTGTTACGTTGAAATTTTGTTCATTTTTTTGTTATGCATTTCTTTATTTTTTATTTTCTTTTAATAGTTCAAACTAAAAAGATTTCATTCATTAATTTCATTTTCATTCCATTCACGTCAACATTCAACAAACAGCTTGACAGCTGCAGAATCACCCGTACATTTTGTTCAGTTTGTTCTCTACATTTTCAGTCTGATGTTCAATTACATTTTTCTATTTAGTTTGGTCTTGAGTGAACTCAGATATATTTATGAACAATCAGGTTTCCATGTTGGAGTTCAGCATCAACACACAGGGACATGAACGTTTCCAGTAGTGACATTAACAACATTTATTTAACAGACATCAATAAGAGCAGCAAGACGGAAACAAATTAAAGTACAATCAGGTGCAGAAAACCTTCAGCAACCTCAGAATATTTTCATCATTTCACCTGATTTTAAAATCTAAAAACATAATACTCTGCTACAGTAAAGACTTTACTTATAAAACAAATATTTCATTATCTTAACTGGATTATAATTATTAGAGTTTCTGAAGTTAGAAACCTGCTGAGTCCAGTTTACTGCAGAGTCCATCAGATCCAGGTCTTCAGTAGGCTCTGGATCAGAAGGACAGGTTGATGAGTGGAGCGTTGTTCTCCCCCTTATCTTCTGGACTCCACTTGATTAACGGAGAGCTCAGGTCGATCAGCTGCCAAAAAAAAAAAAAAAAAAAAGAAGAAAGAAATACAGTATGAAAACGCCAGCTTTTATTTGAAGATCCCCTCCGACATGTTTCAAGATATAATAATTTGTATCTGGTATGTTTTTTCCAAAATAAAAAGTTAAATTAACTTGTTAAAAAGTCCAAAAGTTACATTTTGTCTTTCTCCCTGACGGGTGTTTCTTTGTTTGAGGATGTAAAGTGAGGTGTCCCTTACCTGAGTTGTGGTGCAGGTCTTGCTGTTGGTCCGGATCAGGTCGGGGGTGTTAGTTAGGTCGATGAGCAGTTTCTCTCGAACATGCAGAGTCGGAGCTGGAAGATCCAACAGGAGAACCTGAAGAGAGAACAGTCATGAAGATCTGTGAGGTTTCGAAGATAAGTAGAGCTGCAAAGATTAATTGATCGCTGCGTATTTCGATTACTGATTAATCAGTCCGAGTCATTTGTTTATGAATCAAACCGCACTGTTGCCGCTAGCACAGGAACAAAAACCTTGGAGGAGACCTCAAACGGCAACCTGAGGCAAGACCACAAACTCGTAAATAGTTAGTATGTATGTATGTATGTATGTATGTGTGTGTGTGTGTGTGTGTGTGTGTGTGTGTATGTATATGTATATGTATATATATATATATATATATATATATATAGTAACTCCGGTTAGAGGTTCATCACTAAAAACCTCAAGACAAGAAACAAAAGCACATCCTGTATTTATTTCCTGGAAAACAAATTTAAGATATTTGTTTTTTAAATAATTAATTTAATATCTGACAAATCCAGGATGTAAACAGACCTGAGCAGATAAGAACTGGTGTGTGTGTGTGTGTGTAAAACCTCTGACCTCCGGTGTTTTATTGTCGCTGTCCTCTTTAGATTCCAGTTCGATAAGGTTAATGCCGGGCTCCGATTCGCCCTGACTCAGTGATCCAGGATCTGTGCTCTCCGATTGGTCGGCCTGTGGAGGGCTGGAAGGCGGAGCAGCAGGGGGCTCCTCCTCCAGACAGAAGGGCTGGACGTCAGGGTCATCAACAGGCTCCGCCTCCTGCGAGTCCGCAGACGCAGTGCTACACAGAAACAACAACACACCGAGTTAGACCTCTAAATGGGTTGTCATGGTGATCTGCAGCAGTAGGACCAGCCCCTCAGATAAGAGGTCAGGCTAGCTTTCCTATTGGTTGACAGCAGTTGAAAGCACTTCACCTGCAGCTTCTCTCTCTCCTGGCCGAGGCGGGGACGGGGTGCGAGTCTGGGGTGAGTGGCGGTCTGGTGGGCGTGGCAACGGGCAGCATAGCGGACATCCTGCGCTTCACTGGGGTGGGGAGGGCGGAGGGACGCCGCGCTTTCACCTGCAGTGACCTGCAGCTGCCGGCAGAAGGCGTCAGGGCGACAAAGGGCTTCTGAGGAAGACTACAGGAGAGGCAGGTGTTAATTGATGACATTAGTGATCTGTCAGAAAGGTACAGTACAGGCCAAAAGTTTGGACACACCTTCTCATTCAATGCGTTTCCTTTTTATTTTCATGACTATTTACATTGTAGATTCTCACTGAAGGCATCAAAACTATGGATGAACACATATGGAATTATGTACTTAACAAAAAAGTGTGAAATAACTGAAAATGTGTTTTATATTTTAGATTCTTCACCCTTTGCTTTTTTATTAATAAGGGAAATAATTCCACTAATTAACCCTGACAAAGCACACCTGTGAAGGTAAAACCATTTCAGGTGACTACCTCATGAAGCTCATTGAGAGAACACCAAGGGTTTGCAGAGTTATCAAAAAAAAAAAGCAAGGGTGGCTACTTTGAAGAATCTAAAATATAAGACATGTTTTCAGTTATTTCACACTTTTTTGTTAAGTACATAATTCCATATGTGTTCATTCATAGTTTTGATGCCTTCAGTGAGAATCTACAATGTAAATAGTCATGAAAATAAAGAAACACATTGAATGAGAAGGTGTGTCCAAACTTTTGGCCTGTACTGTAGGTAGAATGTAACCCTAAGAAACAAATTCAGATCTGAGATTCAGCACAGAGCGATAGCAGAAGGTGCAGGTGTTTATTTTTGTATCACCATTTTTATTTTATTATTATCTAATATTCCTAAGAATTTAAGTTCATGTCCAGTTTCCCCTGGCTTTTATGGATTATGACCGGCTCGTGATAAAGTGTTCAAAGCAGATAAGCATTTTTTTTGTTTTAATATAATTGAAGCTCTTGTAAAAAAAAGTTATGCTTACATCAGGCCTCATGTAAGAAACTTTTCTTTCTTACCTCTTACTGTGAGGCGAGCGTTTCAAGTCACCAAACCGCCTTAACCACACAAACTTGTTCATAAAGTGCTCATTTGCGAGATTTGATTGCTTGCATACCCAACACACCCTAGTTCCGACATAAGACAACATGTTGTGGGCATGTCTCATCAGTGTTACCCACAGGTTGAGAATTTCCTTGTAATGGAGGGTGGCGCAGGATGAGACGGCGCATGATGGCTGGGTTCAGTAATAAACTAGTCCAACGAAGGTTCATGAACTATTGATTTATTGAAAACTACATAACATTGCTATTTTTAACTATTTACATATTAAACAAACTAGACTAGAAGATGATACAGATGAAGTGTAGCCTTTGATGTGCTTTGCCAATCAAATGTGGTTGGTTTGTCATGGTTATAGTTCAGCAGATAAAGTACCTGATTACCCAGACCTCAAATGTTATATAGGCCTTCATTAACAACTAAAATATATATCAAAATACAGATCAGTTCAAAACGGACACACTGCCGCAGAGAGGGTGAACAACCAGACTGATAAATGACGTTCGGGGCACTTTCTGGCTGTGGTGTTTCTACTATATACTCTACGGTCTCCAGACAATACTAGCAGCTCTCTTTTACAGAAGGTCGCTAGATTTGTCACTAGTCACTTTCTTTACCCCCGCTGCTGTAGAGAGGATCGTAGGCTCTCCCTTGGTAGCAGAGCCGTGAACATGGATCTGTGAAACACAATTAGCTGTCTATGGATGTAGCATCTCCCGGCCACACACACACACACACACACACACACCACACACACACCCACACACACACACACCACACACACACACACACACACACACACACACACACACACACACACACACACACACACACACACACACACACACACACACACACACACACACACACACACACACACACACACACACACACACACACACAGTTACCCTCTACAGCTGACTACATGTTGATGGTGTTGTAGTGTAATGGGAAGTCTACCTGTCCACGCTGCTCACGGACATCAGCCTCTTTGGCTTCAGCATCTTTGTGATGTCTGGAGGTGAAACACAAAAACACAGAAAGAGTGAGAGACAGACCGCTAGAAAGGTAGCCTTACTTACCACAGAACCACAGTAAAGGATGTGTGCAGGTAAAATAGGAGAAAAGTCTGACGTAGTGTGAATTTTGAGGAGTTCCGTTTACAACATACAGAAGGAGGGAATTGAAATATATATCTCAACATGTGTCCAAACAATTTTTTAGTAATAAGTGTGCTAAATTTAAAAATAAAATGCAGCGAAGTTTGTAATATGTTTTTGTTTGAAAGAATCCAAACTGTTTCAAAAGTTTTCTGAATGAACTCCAGGATGAAAGAAAATGATGTAAAACCAATGTGATGAATTAATAAACCGACATTAAGCTCTGACATCATCAGCGTCACTTACCATCACCTTGGCGGACTCCTCTGACCCCTCCGTTGGGTGTCGGTAGGACCAGGGCCTCGGGTTTGGATTTGATCCTCGATCTGCTCTGCAGCTGGGCTGACGCGGAGGTGGGGACGGAGGCGGTCTTCTCCAAAATCATCTTGCCAGGCGTATGCTTAAGGGGCGTGGCCTCAGCTCTCTTCAGCGGCGTGGACTTAGTGGCTTTGACACGCTCCACCTCGGACAGCTTCCTGGCCTGAACGGACAGCGAGCGGCGGCCAGCGGGACAGGGCGCGGTCTCTGCGGCATCGTAGACGGAGGAGCAACGTGGTCTGCTGTGATTGGCCGGTCTGCTGATGCAGCTGGTGGAGCTGCTCAAACTCCGGTTCAGAGAGGAGTTCAGTTTACCTGAAAGGAGAAAACACCTGTACTGCTGCACGCTCTGATTGGACGATGAGAGCAGGGTAGTCAGCTGTTTAGTTAGCTGTTGTTGAATTTGTTACCTGCTAGCAACTGCTGTTAGCAGTGTACAAAATACACTGTCTCGGACCTTCAGAAAACCTCACAATCTAAGTCTCAAAATTTAGGGGAGATACTCAAGGTGAATGAGGGAAAAAAAAAAGAAGGAATTTTGGATATCTCTTGTCATTACATAATTAATAAAATACTGTCAACAGCCATAAAAATTCAATTTTCTCCACATTTTTAGGAATAAAATGTTGTATAAATCATGAATGATATATGAACAAACCCGGTGTAAAAACCTTCAGAATATTTATAAGAATGAAAGTGAGGTGTATGCAAGTGCTACTGAAGTGGAGATTTCTGGCTGAAAATATGGAGAAAAACTCATTTTGAGAAAAAGGCTTTTAAAAAGATATGTCTAAATTAGTTTAAATTCCAGACATTTTGCAAGAGACTACAGGTGTATGGGATAAAACATTTTATCTAACAGATATCAAGAAGGCAACATACTTGTCGTTCAGATTGGACATCAATCAATTCTCCGGCTAGCTGCTAGCTGCCGATCTGCATTTTTTACTTTGCAAAGCGCACCTGGCAAGTTGGGTCGGACCCCAGACCAATTTCTCTAAAAGGTTCAATTGTTTTGGTCTGATCAGGTCTAATATCATCATCAGGTCTGGTCTGGGTCCTTTTCAGCCATTTTTAGACATCATTGCAGGATAAACACAGGTGTATTTAATACCATTAATTATGGCCCTGTTCCATTTAGGGGGGCTAAGGTACTGGTATAGACACACTAAATGGAGCGGGATGATAATTAATTTCACCTGCGTCTGCCTTGCAAGGACCTGTCAAAATGGCTGCTGTGAAAAAGGCCTATTGGTTTAGGCCTAGTCCACACGGACACGGGTATTTTTATAACCAGTTTTTTTCTCCTCCGTTTTAAAAAAAAAAAACGTCCACACATGCTCGGTTTAAAATAAATCTCCGTACACATGAAAACGCAAAAACACGCTGTCAAGCCATTGCAAAGAATCATCAACAAAGCAGTTAGCGGCGCACAATATGACGTCAAACACAGCGGATAACGGCGCACACTCTGACGTCGCAAGGCAAAAAACCCGGTTATACTGTCCACACGTCAACACTGTAACCGGCGTTCCTGAAAATGCTCACCCTGGCCGGAGTTTTCAAAAATGTTCGGTTACAGTGCCCTGAAACTGCGTTTTCGTGTGCACGGAAGGCCGAACTGCCTAAAAAAAGTCACGGTTATAAAAATACCCGTGTCCGTGTGGACTAGGCCTTAGAGATAAGTGCAGGTTACTGCTGAGTTTGTGTTTGGTCAGTTTGTCTTGAGTTTTGTCAGTAAGGGTAAGAAAAAGAAAGGGCCATGTTTGAAAATTCTTTTCCCTACAAGGTATTTTTGTTCACAGCATATTGGATGGATACTTGTTAATTGCTAATGTGTGGTTGAGGCCTACTCCTTTTTGTTAGCGGTTGGTTGAGTTTGGGTATAAATTAGCTGTTAGCATACCTTTAGCGGGGGACACAGATAGGCTGGAGTTGAAGCTGGACACTGAGGACGAGGATGAGGACGTGTTCTTCCTCTCCGTTACCCTCCTCTTCTGTAGGGGCGGAGCTTTCACACCTGACCGCCGGTTCCTCACAGCACTCTGATGGAGAAAACAGCCGTCAGTTATTTTCCTCACCATGTCAAGATGTTTATAATAATATACTTAAATCAATATCATTAGTTTCATTTAAAGGGAAGGTTTCTTTATATCTTTCTGTAGCTACTTAGTAGTGTTCCTCATAGAGCTGGTTGATATGGAGAAAATCAAATATCAATAATGGAGCGTCAGAGAAATGACATGGCACCATACCGTGGAGCCTTTCATCAGCCTGACAATTCACTATATAACGGATGACGTACTTTCCCACTCAACATATGGCCGTGTGTGTGTACATAAGTGTGTATAAGTGTGCTCTGTCACACATTGCAGTTTTTACTGTCTATGGCATGGCACTACTGTAAAGAAACTTTTACCCTGAAAACATTTTTAGTTGATGTATATGTGCCTTATACTGGAAGTATCTTTATTAAAAAAAAAATAAAAAAAAAAGTTATTGTGCTTTCATTTTGCACTTTATTATGTTTTCATTTGAAGTATCTGTGCACTACATTTGGAAGAATTTTCTTCATTTAAAATAGCCATGCCTAATACTGTAAGTATTTCCCTAATTCACAGTATCCGTTCCTTTATTAACAATTACTAAGCAACTGGGATAGCGTACACAGAAAAAATAATGATAATAGTAGTTTTAATTTCTTTAAGAGAACAAAATGTTTAAAACCAAATGAGTTACATTAGGATGCAGGTAAGAAAATTTGTTTGAAATATGTTTTTATTTAAATTATTTGTGCATGTTTGCCTAATAATTAAAGTATTTTCAATACAGTGTTTGTTCCTTAACTAAAAAGACACCAGTTCTTCCTATTCTCTGCATCTTGTGTGGCATTTAAGAACCAAGCACTTAAACTAACTAAGTGTAGTGTCTTTTAGAATGGTTTACACTAAAGGAAAGAAACCCAATAGCCTACTTAAAAGGAATACACCACCGTTTGTTGAAATAGGGTTATTCACCGTCTCCTCTATGTTTTTATAGGTGGGCAAACGCATTTTTGTCTCAGTGCATGCATTGTCTTAGTCCGGCAGCGCTGTCGCTAACTTAGCTTAGCGTAATGAATGGAATCCTTTGTTGCCGTTAGCATGTTGTGAGTAAAAGTGACCCCAACAACAACAAAACCTAATTACTTCTATTGGCCTGCGTATTCACAACAAGTAAAAATAGCAATGCATTTGGTTGTCCACTAACACAGAAGCAGTGACTTTGCACAGGCCGCAGAGCCCCGCGGGCTGCCGATATCTCTGTGCCCGAGTAATACATTTAGCAGTTTGGCTTTCCTTAGGGTCTATGTAACCTGTTCTGAAATGGTTCTATTCTAATTTATCTATCGTGATATATACGGTAATATCAGTTTAGGTTAATGCTATATTTAAAATATTTTCAGCGCTTTACCTTGCTGTCAGACAGCACTATACAACGGAGAACTGAAGCAGTTATATCACTCTTTAAATCCACCAGACTCCATTAACAAAAACAATAATTCCACCTCGCTAAACACAGGAGTAGCCACTACTGCTACCCCTGCATAACGTGGTGTCCACAGCAGTACATTGCTTAGCTACTGTGCTTTTTTCCTCCCCACTTAGCACAGCTAACCCCGACTCCGCTAGTCACGTTAGTAACGTTCACATTATTCGTACTTTATTGATTAGCCAACTGTCACTGCTTTTTGCTAAGACTGAGTGGGTGTTTCCATTTGCAAAAACGGAAATAATCGCAGATTGACTCGGCCTGTAATGTGGTGAATGGAGTTACCTTGGTGGGCGGAGCCAGCATGCGTTTTCCCAGAAGGCTGGAGTTGAGGGAAGAGTCGCTGATGTCAGATGCCACACTCGCTGAATCCGAGAGCAGATCCTCACTTGAGCCCGCCCTGCTGGACAGGCCCCGCCTACAACCCCCCACCGCCTAAAACAGGAGAAAAAAAAAAAAAAAGGTGATGAACACAAATGTGTCCACAAGAAACTATTTCCCAAAATGTCAAATTTGTTTCCCAGCAGGCAAGTGTAGCTTTCAAACGTTGAGTAGAAACATATACAAAAAGACAGAAAAAAAATCACAAAGTGTAAACCTAATTACGCCTTTCAACTGCAGGAATTAAAAATCCTGTTTTTGTTTCCACTGTTCTCTGCCTGCTTCGGGGGAAAGTTCTTGGTGGAACCAGTTTTGGGCAACTAAATCTAAATCAAGGTACTTTAATTATTACATTTCCCTGTTACGTACATTCAAGTAAGATGGATATTAGCAGAGGAGCTAAACCAAACGCTACATCACATCTGTTCTCTGGCAGCTTCTTCAACTGCACTGTCTTTTGATTTAGAGATAACCAAAGTGGAAACACAAGAACAACCTTGTTCCAAAGACTCAAAAGCTTCAGTACGCTCAGGTTCTGGGAGGAACCAGGTTACAGGTTGACGAGTTCCTACAAGAGATCTGCTGTTACGGACTAGGGCTGCAACTAACGATACATTTCATTATCGATTCATCGGTCGATTATTTTCGGGATTAATGGCTTAATCGTTTGGTCTATAAAATGTCAGAAAATAGTGAGACATTTCTATCCCAGGTTCTCAAAAAAAGTAGATGTCTTTACATGTCTTGTTTTGTTAGTCCAAAACCCAAAGATATCCAGTTTAATACAATTAATGAAATAGAAAAGAGCAAAAACTGCCTTTTCATGAAAAATTACTTCTGTTGATTGACTAACTGATTAGTCGACTGATGTTGCAGCTCTATTTACAGACTGACACCACATGGCACCATCAGGACCTGAATGAACCTCTAAGTAAAAAAACAAAACTTCTCTCCTACTTTGCTCGGTGGTTGCAGTCTAGTTTTCTCCACTCTGCTCTTGCTTGTTGAACAGGAGGTTGTTGGTGCAGCCGGTTTGCTCGGCAGCACGACGCCCATTGCGGCTTTCCCTCGCAGCCCCATCCTGGGCTGAGGCTTGACCCCGGCGATGGGGCTGGAGGTGCTGAGTCTGGCAGTGGGGCGGATGGATGAAGGTGCGTTGACAGTGGCGTACCGGCTGGATAAAGCCGTGTTGGAGATACTTCCTCTAAGTATGCGCTGCTGGACAGCGGGCGGCAGCTGCTTCATGGGACTGTCCTGCACACAGAAGGTCTGCCGTTTGATGGGGCTAAGTGCACTGGCGGTCTGACCGAGCACTCCCAGTTTCGCCTCTGCGTCCTGGACGAACTCCTCCCCGTAAGTTGTGGTGTCATTAGTCATGTTGGTGGTCTTGTCGTCCTCACAGCGCGGCTGGCTCAGTTCACTGCACTTCAGCCGTTTGGCAAGTTTGTGGGCTTCCTGAAACACAGAGTCCAGCTGATCTCCACTCAGAGGACTCCAGCTCGCTCGCACATCACCCTCAAGCTGAGACACCTTGTTAACAGAAAGACACCTTTCCTTATGGGTGACTGGACCGACAAACACCTCATCTTCATCTTCATCACCTTTGGAGCTGCAGAGCAGAGAGATACATCACAGCTGAGAGGAACACAAACAGCTCACAGCAGTGATGATTGAAGAAAAACAGAGAGCTAAATATCACGACAACTTTAATCTGTGAATGTTCCCTTTTGTTTTTTTAAAAAAAACATATTTGTTAAACTGTATATCTTTCCCGTGTATATATTTAGATTTAATGTTGTATTTCTCCCTTTAGTTCTGCTTTTATATACTTTGTTCTAGTTGATTGTCCATGTCCATTTTTATAGTTTTATTCTAATTTAAAACATATGGAGAAGAAGAAAAAAAACACATAGTGAGAGCTACAGGGTCACTACTAACTGGTTAGAAATCAAAAATGATGGGAGTTAACTGGTTAAGGATCTGAATACTTTCTCGACCACGGAGTATTGGTGATTATTGTTGCCCCCCTCAGAAACTATCATGAGTTTCCTACCTGGCAGGTGACAAAGAAACATCGAAGTCAAACTTCTCACTCAGAAAGAACGTATCTGTTCAGAGACACAAACGTGGGTGATAAAACAGTGAATAAAACACATGAACATGGTGATAACGGTCTGCACAAATGCTGACTCGGGGTCAGTGAGTGTTAACGTAAGTTAACGTTACCGCTGTTAGCTCGACAGTCCATCCCGCTGTTGGTTCTAGTCTGTGGGAAACAGATTTATCCGGATCAGACATACAGCGGCATATCAAACTATCTCAACAATATTTTACAGAAAGACTCTGATAAACAGCGAAGACAGTGAAAGTATCGCTTAACGTTTCACGAACTTGTCGTCATGCTAGCTACCTAGCTAGTTCACTAGCTAGCTAACGTTAGCCAAATCAAAGGGTAGCGAACTGTTAAACCGACAATTTAAACATGAACGTTTGCACACGGGACTCACACAGAGTCACAGCTTAATTGAAGTAAAAAAAAAAAAAAAAAAAGATACAAACCTAAAAATGATCTGAAAACGCACAAATATTCTTTTCGTCTCTGCATTCAAACTGCGACACAAAACCACACAAACGATTCAAATCTGCTGCGCTGCTGCTGACGTGACTCAAACGCACGCAGCCATTGGTTGGAAGCGTGTGACGGAAACGTTAACACATTTGTGGGGATTGTAGTCCATTTCAGTTTAAAACCGGTATCTGGGTTTCTTTGGTTTTATATAATATTTACAGTCTATGGTTTTAATCCATGAGTTTAATGCTTTAGTGCTACGATTTAAAAGTTTGCTTCCAATAACATAATTTATTTTCTCAAAGAAAAAGTAATACAGAATACATTAACTAATAATAAAAACGTAATAAATAGCCTACATTAATATATACCATTAATATTTACAGTCAATGATATATACATATATATTAATATCATGTATTTATTTAGTAAAACAACCTTTTGAGTTTGAGGTTGTTCATTTTTTTCTAACATTAAGCAAAAGAAGAAAATTAATCAAAGGTATGATGAAAGTTATGTCTTTTTTAATATATTATTTAGTTCAAAGTTAATCTATGATTTGTTACGTTTACATTTTTCTATCTTTTCTTTATAAGTTTTCCCATGCTCTCTGTACGGGTGTAGTGGGGTCTACGTAAGCATCTGTGAAGCCTCTTTGATCAGTTACAAAGATATCAACAAACATCGAAGCAAATGTTTTCAGATGAAGAGGTGTGTGATAGCTTCACCACATATACACAACAAGTGAAAAGCAAATGTACTATTGATAAACCAATAAACAGACGTGTGGGTCTAACCTTCAAAAACCATGTTTAACACATACACTGTATATTACATCATAGGCATTTTATTATTTATATGTAGATATATCACAATGTATGACAGAACCATTTTACAGCGATCCACACTTTGAGCTTTCACGTATTATTTTGAAAATCCCATACAACAAAGCCAAAGCCAAAGCTGGAACTAGCTGTTTTCTGATTGGTCGATCATAGTTACGTTCAGTGTATCCAATCAGCGAACAGCTGGCCTCTACATAACAACGGTTCTCAGCGATGACCAGGCACTTTCTGTCGAATACACCGAAGAAAACTACATCAAAATGTCTGGACGCGGGAAGGGTGTTGGTAAGACCAGAGCGAAGGCCAAGAGCCGTTCATCCCGGGCCGGTCTCCAGTTCCCGGTTGGACGTGTCCACAGACACTTGAGGAAGGGCAACTACGCCCACCGCGTCGGTGCCGGGGCTCCGGTGTACCTGGCGGCGGTGCTCGAGTATCTGACCGCTGAAATCTTGGAGCTGGCTGGCAACGCTGCCCGCGACAACAAGAAGACCCGAATCATCCCCCGCCATCTGCAGCTGGCCGTCCGCAACGACGAGGAGCTCAACAAGCTGCTGGGCGGAGTGACCATCGCTCAGGGCGGCGTGCTGCCCAACATCCAGGCCGTCCTGCTGCCCAAGAAGACCGAGAAGGCCGCCAAGAAGTAAACACCCGGAAACTACTTAATAACAACACAACGGCTCTTTTAAGAGCCACACACCTCAAACTAAAGACCGTTCCCTTACTGCGTCTGAACAATATTACTCTTTTATTAGTGTTTATATGCATCGAGATATTTAGTTTTTAAGAGGTAATTTGTGGTTCCGGAAGTATAAATGTCTTTTTATTTACCGGTAATAAGAACATTATCCATAATGCCTAAACCGCCCAAGGTAGGCTTGCCTTCTTACATACGGTCTATGCTTACAACGAGGCACGACATTCTTCACATCTTCATGCACCTGCAGAAGCCGTCTGTCCGTGTTAAGTCTTTTGTTTCAGGAAAAAAAAAAAAGTACTACACTACCCACAATCCTAAACGTGAAAGCTGCACCTCTGATTGGCGTAGCTCACCGTTACCCAACCGGTGAACCAACTGCTAGTGCTGATCATGGTGCTGATCCCATTGAGGCCTTATTGGTTTATGTACAGTCTCTTTGCCTTTTGCTGTTCTCAATGTTCTTCTGCGCCCAATCAAATGTTTTATGGTCACGATTCATTGTCACTGGAGCAATGGAAGGGGGAAACCAGAGCTGGTCACAAAGTGGGTGGTCACTTAAATTTGTATTTTTGTCTGTAGACCTACTGTTGTCTTGTGCTGACCACTGCAACACCAGAATTTCCCTTCTGGTGATAAATAAAAGGATTGCTTATGTAAAT